>NW_027281968.1:0-92500 GCF_046629955.1 Centroberyx affinis
TCCACCTCAACATAATACAATACACTCACTGCCACCAAAACACTGCACCTAACATCAGACACTATTCAAAGAAACCATCATTAGCCGGCAAGAGTATGTTCTGCCCGCAGTGTCTGTAGGCCGCCACAAGGTGGCAAGTTTCCCTTTAGCAGCAGTATGCACCATGACACCAGTATATCAGTAATCACAAATTAAAATGTGCTCACAAACACCCACATGCACAACAGGACTGGTTAAGAAACAATATATGTCAGCACTAAACCATGTTTTGCTATATCAGAGCATCAAAAGACATCAAAAAGGTTGTAAATGTTGTATTCTGATAATGAGATCTCAGATTTTCTACAACATCGAGGCCATTTTTATTCAGGAAGTCAAATGAGCATGTTCTGATTCTATCTAGAAAAGTGAAAACAGTATGTACAAATGTTAGAGAAAAACACCCACTGCATAGAGAAATGTGTTTTCAAAGTATTTCAAATTTCAAACGGTATTCAGCCCTGGCACTAGGGCTGGGCAATATATCAATATTATATCGATATCGTGATATGAGACTAGATATCGTCTTAGATTTTGGATATTGTAATATCGTGATATGGCATAAGTTTTGTCTTTTCCTTGTTTTAAAGGCTGCATTACAGTAAAGTGATGTCATTTTCTGAACTTACCAGACTGTTCTAGCTGTTCTATTATTTGCCTTTACCCACTTAGTCATTATATCCACATTACTGATGATTATTTATCAAAAATCTCATTGTGTAAATATTTTGTGAAAGCACCAATAGTCATCCCTACAGTACTGTCGCAATATCGATATCGAGGTATTTGGTCAAAAATATTGTGATATTTGATTTTGTCCATATCGCCCAGCCCTACTTACAACTGAACATTTAGCCCACTTCTAGAAAATACCGAGATATATATCGTGTATCGCCATTCAGCCTAAAAATACCGAGATTTGATTTTTGGTCCATATCGCCCAGCCCTACCTGGCACATACATTCACACCCAACATCTGACTATAAACATCCACGGGCAGAACACCATCTAAGTGTGCTTACTTAAACATACACAGCCAAAGTTAGTGCTTATTCATCCACAGGCAGTGATTTCTTTGCAGCTAGTACATGATCTTAGTGCACTTACACATCCAGAGATAGTACATCATCTTGCAGACCCTCTGGTACTCCAGGGGGATTTCCTCAGAGAAGTCCTGGTAGAAACATGGCTTGATGGGGAAGCTCTTGGGAAGTGGAGGCCAGTTGTTCTCTTTGCCTGTCGAAACAGAGACAACAGAGACAACAGCAACCCCGTTAGCTGAAGAGCTCATTTCCAAAACGAGATATCCACCACTTCAGAAAAGCGACAACAATTCTGGCAAAATTATTGTGGATAATAGGAAAACTCGTGATTGAATGTTACTGAAGTTATCAGCTAGTTTAACTTTATCTTGTCTTTGAACAGTTTCTCAAGAGGGGATCAAAACTGCATTCATCAAGAGTGTGGGAGTCGACACAGCACTCCTACTCTGGCAGGCTTAATAATAACTGATCTGATTTCTCACACATTACCATTCAGAAATATTACATTGAGGGGAACATAGAGAAATATATAGTGTGCCCTTTTTCCTCAGCTGCACCTTATTTAATAAAAGATGTTAGAAGCAATTTAGTCTACAGACTATTCTTTCTTCATTCTTTCTTTTGAGAGGGAACCACTGCTACAAATCTTGAAATATATACTATGCAATATAAAAATACAAGTAGGCTTTCAGCTAGACATGAATGGTAGATTTTCCATGCTGCAGGTTAAATACTGTTCGCTTCAAAACAGCGCAAACTCAACTGTAGCCAATTTTAGATATGCTATCTTGTGTAAGAGATATATTCAAGGAGGTCAAGTACTATATATACTGACAATAATGGACTACCTATACAGCATTGCTTGCACAGTGCATGTGTCTTCCTAATATAATATGTTCTGATTATGAGAGCTTTCAAGTTTCACATGTGCCTACATATTGTCAGGTTTTCTCTACATATGGTTCCTCCATCCTCCAAAAGTTTTATTTATTTATTTTATTTAACCTTTATTTATCCAGGTTAGCCTCATTTGAGATTAAGAACCTCCTTTTCAAGAGGGACCTGGCCAAGAAAAGTATGCATCGTGTCTGCATACTTTTGTCCATGTTGTGTAAATGGAGGTGTGACATATAGTTTTTCCAGCGCATGTCTTCATGTCTACACACTACTGTACATACCCAGCAAACATTTTGATGTTGAACAGACACTGACACGGGCTGCACCAATGCTGAAAACTCGTATACATAAATACAGCAGCAAAATAGAAGTTGAGGTTTCTTGCTGATATTGGTTCAAAAAAGTTTCCAATGGTGTTTTAATATAATTTTTTACTGTGCCATAATATTATATTGTGAAAACATTTGGATTGACGTTGAACTTGGCCACCTCCTGCATGTCGCTGTCTGTAAAATGCTTGCTTGGTATACAGTATATGGCCCCCTGTAGACCGGTTAACATGAACACAAGCACTTTTTTGGCACAGTCTGTATATAGGCTGTAATATTTCCACATAGTGACTCTCTCATACTCTCATATTCCTGTCTTTCTCAGTATGTTGTGCTGCTACTGATACTACAGCAGCTATTTTGGATCCTGTGAATGCTGGAATCCATCATACTAGAGGAGAGGAGAGGAGAGGCTCTGTCACATGGACACAACAACAAATACTGTAGACAAATGTGAGCCAGCAGCAGCACAGATCAGTCATTGTAAAGAAGGGAGTGTTTCTACAGACCTCCGGGGCCTCTGCTGTGCAGCTCCTGCTCTCTGCGCTCCAGCTCAGCAGCTTTCCTCTCCAGCTCCTCCTGCTGCCTCAGCAGGTTGGCCTGGGCTGCAGCTGCTGTCGCCTGAACAGGGAGAGGCACAAACACTTTATTCACCAAGTGTAAAGAACGTACCGGAATTTGTCTTGGTGAAATTGGTGCAGAGAGATAGACAACTGTCAGACTTTCACAGTACTGACACATGGGCACAGGGACAACAGGACCTAACATTCAGTGCAAGGAGACAGCGAAAGATGTATGATAAATATACAAATCAGCTGACATATATGATCAATATCCACCAGTCACTATGACTGGGAATTACGTGAGAGGCTACATGTAGAGGAGTCAACAGCCATTCTGAGCGTGTTCAAAAATGCATATCTGCATGTTTCAAAGTCCATGATATGAAAGGACAAAAATGTATATTTATGATCTTCACATTTTGATTTGCTGTCAGACTTGACAGAAAAACGGAGCACATGGTTAAACTGTGGGCCATTCATGAATATTTATGAGGTTACCAGTGGACCGAGGAGGACTCATTATAATGTTGTGTAAACTGAGAAGACGTTGCTTGCGTAGCCACCTAGCATCCTCAAGTAACACATTTAACCCCTCGCTATCTGAGAAGAGACTACAGCGAGGCAGAACGCATGGCTCGCTCTACAGTCACGCCTAGCTTATATAGCACTGCTGATCTTTACCGCAAATAATTTGATAGATCATTATCAGGTTTGGGGATGGGTGCACTTTTTTTTCCAGATCATATCGACAAAGCTCTGGTTTCTGGTACCGGAGGTGAAATGAAGACTTCCTGTATACGTTAGATCTCACTGTATTCACTACTCTTATGTCTAAAAAAAACAAGTAAACATGTCATCCCCCACGAATGATGCAGGCACCCCTTGGGCCAATCAGAAACAAGATGAATCATCCCTTCAAGTTTAGTCAAAATTGGACCGGGTAACATTTGAGTTGAACATTTTGACCTCCACCTATAGCACCCCATAGACCTTTCTCAGCAGCATGGCTGACGTTCTTCCACAGGGAACAGATCGGTTCTCACCATTGCCAGCAATGTTAAAAAGCGAACTTTCTGTCTGTGATCACTGATTTTGTGTTTCAATATAGTGTATAACACAATACAGGTGTTGTTACTGACATGCCTTTCTGTTTCTGTTGTCAGACTGCAACACTATAAAAAAGTGATGTGATCAAGGGTCACAAAATGCTAACAGCACAGAAATTACCGTTAGCCTTTATTAGCCAGTTAGCATTTTGTGACCCCCCATCAAATCACTTTTTTATACTCGAGCAGTTGTCTGAAACTGAAAGATATGTCAGTGACAACACCTGTATTGTGTATACTATGTTGAAACACAGAATAAGTGATCACAGACTGAGTCGGAGGAAACAGAAAGTTTGCTTTTTAACATTGCTGGCAATGGTGAGAACCGATCTGGGGAAGAACCTCAGTCATGTTTGTAAAAAAGGGCTATTAGGAGCATTGTTTTCTATCTCAGGTGGAAGTGGGAGTAAATAGATATCTAGTTAAAAGTATAAATGACGTAATTAAAAGTGAAAGTGCTACTGTCACTCAATCTACTTAAACATGGTAACTTGAGTTGCTGTAACTAGTTACTTTCCCCCACAGCAGATAAGTTACAGACTGGCACAGCGAGAGGATCCAGCAGGCTGGCATCGCTCACCTGGGGACTGGGCTCTGTAGACGGCTGTAACACCGCAGGCTGGTAGGGAGTGGTGGAGGCTGGGGTGGTGTGAGCAGCTAGGCTGTCCTGAAAAATAATACAACATAAAACAGTGATAATAAAGGTGAGGAGAGGAGGAAGAGCAGGAGGAAGAGGAGGAGGAAGAGGGGGAGGAGGAGACCAAGAAAACAAGACGGGAAAAGAAGATGAAAGGAGGAGGGGAAGAAGAAGACCAAGACAAACAAGAAGAGAAGGAAGAAGACGACCAAGAAAACCAAGACACACAAGAAAAAGAGAAAGGAGGATGAGGAGAAGACCAAGGAAACAAGAAGAGGGGAAAAGAAGAAGAAAGAGGAGGAGGGGAAGAAGAGCAAGACAAGGAAAGGCATAGAAGAATAAGACAGATAGATAAATAAGAGAATAAGAGAAGGAGAGGAAGGAGGAGGGATCAAGACCAAGAACAGGGGAGAAGAAGATGAAAGACGAGGAGGGGAAAAAGCAGACCAAGACAAACAAGAACAAGCGGAAGAAGGAAGGAGGAAGGAAGAGGAGGAGGAGGAGGAGGAGAAGAAAAAGAGGGTATAGAAGAATAAGACGAAGGAGTAGGAGAGGAAAGAGGAAAAAAGGATCAAGAGCAAGACAAACAAGAAGAAGGAGGAGGATGAGAAGGAGAAGGAGAAGAAGGCGCAGAGGGACAAGAGGAAGAAAACCAAAACCAAGAAGAAGAAGGAGAAGACAAATCTTCATATCACACTTTTCAAAGGTTTGTTACAAATTGTTCACAAAAACAATAAAACAACAAAATAGTGACGCAGACTCCAGCTGTCTTACCGTGGGATGGGCAGGGAAGGGGTTGAACTGTTCGACCGGCTCTATGTTAGAGTTGGTCACCTGGATGACAGAAGAGTCCTGGAACACAACAAAACAAAACATCACTCAGTAAATCATCATACAGCCAGCTTATCTGTATATAGATAGGCTCCCAAGTGCTGAGGTTCCAACTTTGTTTCAACAATGGCATTTCAAGTCTATTTCATTGATTACCTTTACATGGACAACAATAATCTGACTACCGGCCTCATTCTAAATAAGACAATATTCCTGTTTACATGCTATGGAGCAAAGTCTGATTAATAGGACAAAAGAGAAGTCACTGGAGCACACGGACAGTTTAAGCTTTTACTGAAGGTGCAGTTAGACTTGCAAATACAATCCTGAGCATGGTGACAGTTTCAGCCTCTGGACTTGTTTTTTCTTGTGTCAGTCATCTTTTTTTGTAAACAGGTTTGCAACCGCTGGAAAGTGGAGCATGTGTTGTCAAGCAGTTGAATTGCCGCTTGTGTCTCAAAAAGCTGTGAATACTCCGATAGTCATAGTTCAATTAAGGTGTAGGTCTATAAAATGCTGACTATGACCTTATTCGAGTTGAGGTAATCAGAAAACGCTGTTGACATGGCAATTTCTTATTCAGACTATTGTATTAATCGAGTTCATATTAGATTAGTAGTCATTGTTCAATATTGGAGCTTGTCTTTTGTGGTTGAAAATGTCTCTTGTCACTTGGCTAGAACCAAGACTAGTAGAGATGCAGCGTTTTGTCTGAAGACTCTTGGGGTCACGGGAGATTGAACCTTGACCTTCCAGTTACAGGACGGTCTCTCTGACCACTCGGCCTGAGGAGGAGATTTGGTCCAAGGCTAGCAAGAGGTTCTAGCGGTCCAAACTCCTACACCACACCATCGAAGGGCATTCTACATTTTCGAATATTACTAACAATTTTTTTGTAATATTTCTAGAAGCAGAAGACAACTCTGCCTTACAAAGCTACAAAGCTAAAGGAGAGTGTCTACATAAGATTAAGACAGAGTGAAACTGAGAAAAATTACTTCATTATCTTCATCTTCATTATTTCCTGTTCTGATAAAAGTATTCGTGGTACAGAAGTGGATATTGTTTAGTAGCACCTATGGGTCTGTTTTTTGTTAAAATGAAATCTAAACTTTGAAAAACACATCTTTCTGCTGTTTACCTTTGTAGGGCAGAACTGTCCCTTGAGAACTTTAATTTCCTGAGCTGAAACATTGTGTATAAAAAAGGTAGTCTTAAAAACAACAGGCCAGACTCAGAAATTTGTGCTTTGTGCTTTGGCCGAGTCTCAGTGTAAAGTACAAAAACTTCCAGACGTTGTTGCAATAACCTCCAAGAAGGTCATGATGAATCATTACCTGAGAAGAACTCAGTTCTTAACAGGAGTTAAGGACTTAGGCAAAGAGCATTGGCAAATATTAATTGACTCTAGTGCTTTGACTCATTCAATGTGTGAAGACAAAGGAAAGGTCTGGATTGTTCTGGGAAATTCCTTCTTGGCCTGTTAATGCTGTTTTTCAGCTCGAAAAAGTTCTACAGAGGTTAATAGTGTAAAAACCATCATATAATGCAATGATTGTGTGAAATTATGTGAAATTGTGTTATAAAATACATTTTGGTCTATTCCTGTAAAGTGACTCATTTGTAAAATTCCCCGACTTTCACAGATAATTTATAAAATTCCCTGACTTTCCCTGTACTGGCAATACACAAGCACTTTAGTACTTTGCACTTTAATTCCTAAAGTTTCTTTTTAAGCCGTCGTGTTGTCAATGTCAAATGTATAGTCAGATGTCTTTTTTATGTCTTTAAGATGTCTTTATGTGAGGCAACTGTCTAGCATCGTGTCAAACACTCATGTGTTGTGATGTTTTTGTGATGTTTTAGTAGCACTGTGCCCAAGACAAATTTCCCCTCTGGGACAATAAAGTTTAGTCTAATCTACTGTCCGGAATACAAACATTTCATGATATTCCAGAAATGTCATGACCAGTGGGAAAATGTAGGCCTAATTATTTTACATATCTATATCTGAGTATTTTTTCAAGGCTAGGTTTAAGAGGTAAATATTTAAAGTTTTGTAAGACAGCATTACACTACAGTTTCCATATATCATTGCATCTACTCTGTTGTTTCCAATGGGAGGGCAGCAAAGGGAATCTTATGAGTTGAGAGACTTGACTCTGCTTAATAGAACCCGCCTTGATACCACAGAAACAGCAATGTTGACACAACTGAAACACAAGTCACCATATAGCCTATGAGTCATGCTTACAAAAGGCTGACCCTTCCAGTATTTAGGTCGATTTCTCCTTTAAAGGTGACGAGGCATGAGAAAAGGAGTTCACTACCAGAACGTCACATGATAGCACAATACGTCACTCACTCTTAACCTCTCCACTCTTCATGTGACTCAAAATGTGACCTCGCCGCCTATTACTCATCAGCTCTCGACACACCTGTAAGCATTCCCACCAGGAAAGAGACGGCTATGAAGAGTTTCACTTTAGGAGAAACAAAAACAGAGGTTCACTGCTCAGTAGCTCAAAAATACAATGGATCACATCCTCTAAAAAGTTTTGTAAGGATAGTCGTGAGATAGACAATACCTGGTAACACTTTACAATAAGGGTCACTAAGTTAAGGGTTAGTTAATGCTTAATAAGCATTAAATAACCCTTAATTAACAGTTAACTAATGTGTCTGGTAATCATTTACTAATGGTGTTCATGTTAACTAAGGTATTAATGTATACATTATTTAATAGTCATCTTTATTAAACTATTAAATAATATAAATTAATACCTTAGTTAACATGAACACCATTAGTAAATTACACATTAGTTAACTGTTATTTAAGGGTTAGTTAATGCTTATTAAGCATTAACTAACCCTTAACTTAGTGACCCTTATTGTAAATTGTTACCCAGTACCTTCCATAATATTCAATAGTGCCTTCTGACAGCAATCATCTTGCTAGAGCAGGTTTTAAATGGCAGATATCTCATTTTAGAAGGAAGTCTTTGTAGATCGTCACCAACTATGGAGATATTCAAATTAGCCTGAAATGCAAAATGTGTTTACGGCGCATTGTGAAAGCGGAAACAAAACATTCTGCTGAATTGCAACCGAAGCGCTGCTTGTATCTTTTGATGACACAGCAGCATAGACAGCAATGGATGAAGAATATGTCTATTCATAACAACAAGCAAAACGACAAGCCTCTCTGAAATAAGCACAGGGTGGAGACAAGCCAAGGTAAGACATCAACACCGAGGGAGTGTGGAGACACACAGCGTGTTAATCACACTGTCTACTCTCCAAACTGATGGTAAGGGCCTATATTACCGTAGTCAGGCTTCCTGCACTGACCTAGGATCACTTCTCCTGGCAATCCTAGTAATTATAACCTGAGTGTAAAATCAGACTCAGGATCAGCATAGCTTGATGTACCGACCCAGACAGTCAATTGTACCAGGAAACAGGACTTGCTGTGACAATCATTAATCGTCTAGATGTGGGTGGTGCACCTATTTCATAACTGCAGTTGGATATTGCTACTACATGGACTTAAGCCACTCTTCACCTTGCTTACACAGCTCTACAGTGCTACAATTTCAGAAGCACATGCTCCTGAAAATACATTCATGCTACCTGTCGGTAATTGGAAAAAAGGCTTCGAGAGTTTTCAGAGTCAGGATAGTATTTACAGTATTCAGTATTTACAATTATTTTTTAGATATTATCCTCCTGAATTTCTTGAAATTTTTTAGCAACACATTTGTTCCTTTGTATAAATGTCACCACAGAGCCGTGGCATGCAGTGAAGTGACCTGCACTGCAGTCCGGACGTCATATTCCAGCTGCTGGGAAGCTATTTATTCAGCCACTTCCACACCCAGCAGACAAACAGTGTTCTCCAGTGAGTGACGTCAGGGCCATTGTGCACCTGATATAATACAGCATGTTGCTGCACCACTGAGAAAATGGCAACATTATAAAACGGGCACTAAAATGACAAAAGAATCATTTTTACAGTCATAACTCGCTGCAGATGCTGAATGCTGATATGTAAAATGATATGAATACTTTACTACCATGTGTTTTGTACTGTATGTGAGGTCTGGTTGTCCTTGAACCATGAATGTCAGTGTAGCATGTTCTGTGATACCATGCAAGCTGCCAATATCTCAATGTCTCTGCACCAGTGCTGCCAAGACAAATTCCTGTGCATGTATTGTCACAAACAAATAAAGCAATCCTGATTTCAAAATGTTTCCAACAACAGGTGTGTTGTAGATAACAGGGAGGGATTTTTATGGTTTACCGGCCTAACTCAGTGCTGTAACCTAGATTAACCCTTATCTTGTACGGTCTTGAAAGGCACTATAACCTGTGTGTCCTAAATGCTCAGCAGGCTAAATCGCGTACCATGAACTTGCTATGTTGTGGTCTGTGGGTTAAAATCCAGTTTTAAATGGTTAAATGTTGAGTTGTGTCTATTCATCTCCATCTAGGCTACTTGTTTTCACACAAATTTCCTTATCTTTCTCCACTGCATCCTATCTAATAAATCAGAAATGACTGATAAAAAAACACACCGACTCACAGCTACTGCAGTCAGCTAGGCTAGCTTGTGGCATTACAGCAATAAGGAACAGACAAGGAGTCACATCCTTGAGAAAAAATGCACATGGAGCGTGGCAGGACTTCAACCAAACTCCACAGGGGTTCATGGGTTAGGGAGAAAAAAAAGTCAAAACAAGAAAGTTATACTTCTGATATATACAAGTTTAAAAATCAAGGTTTAGCCATGTCTGAGTTGTATATAAGAGAATGAAACATGATTAAAAAAACACCAGTGTTCAAGGAATTTTTATATACACAACTCAGCCATGCCTGGCATCAAATTTTTATACTTTTACATAGTTTAAGAACAATTTTCCGATTGTGTTTACTTCAGGAAAAGGGAGACTACTGGGGCCGTGGGATGCTAAAATCATGCCTGGGAACATGAAAATATTTAACCACAGTGAGAGACTAAAAAGGACGACTAAAAAAGGAGATAGTCCTCTTTTGTTTAAAAACCCATGTTGTGGCCTGTAGACTGCTACTTTTGTTGATCATTTCTCAAGCACCGAACATTTCCTCTAAGTTTGATGTTACAAAGAAATCTAAAAAGTAAGGGCTTTGCTCACGTGAGGTAAAAGAAGAAACGGTGGATCATGATATTCTGTGTGAAGGAGAGCTTGGCTTTAATGTATGGTTATGTTATGTAACAGGACATAATGCAGCCTGAGCCTAGTGGATGGGGTTAGCAGATGTGGTTTTGTTCAATGGAGAGAATCTGAGGAGTTTGGTCTTACACTCCTAAAATTGATGTATCCGTTTTCAACATGTCTGTGTGTCTAGTTTGAGATAAAACATAACTGTGTCACTTTAAAATAAACAAGAAAAGCAACGTTGTAACATTGTATGTGTGATCTTTCAAACTAGAAAAACGGATGTGAGGACCAGGATACGTCATTTTTGAGAACGCATTTCAAAGCAGAAAAGAGTACTACATTTTGGAAGTAGAGAGTCTTATCTTTCGTCAGTATTACATGTGGTTTTCTTTGACTTCGCCCATACCACAAGAGAGAGCCCAGAGCTGGTACATTTAACTTCAATCAGGCTTAAAAAAATATCTGTGAAACCACTTTTACGTCACTAAAGTATGATGGTATTTCCATGCGCATACAGAAACACTTGTTGCTTTAGATCAGACACTTAACAGTAAAGCAGCAATATGTGTCAGGTGGCCTGCTTCTGGACTTTTCAATATTGGCTGGCAGGTTAGTACACAGGGAGTGTGTATTTACTGGAAAGGCATGTCTCTAGGTTCAAGAAATAATCAGGCACGTAGATAATGAAGTTACACAGCTTATTATAGAGCGAATAGACTACCAGGCTGCATCCTGAGGGTTAGACATGGTCTTCATCAAGAGCAAACCAGCAGCAGCAATGGAGGTAGCTGAAAAATGGCAGTGCCTGTGGCTATAAGATAACCTATAGTCAAGTAGGCTAAGGTCATATCAAATTATGTCCAAAGTGTTAGGAGTCCACACAGTGATTTGGAGTCGTTTACAAAGAAAAATAAATTGTTTTAATGTGGCCGAAAAGGGTTTGACACAGATTCCTAGCTGGCAACATTTTAACTTCCTGCAACTGAGCTAGCTTGATAACCCCGCCCTCGTTTACCGACGAAGCACGCCGATTGGCTGAAAGTCCGTCAATCATGCCACGTTTACCAAATGGCCACCAAGACAGCAGAAGAAGATCCCTCCCCGACATCCACCCAACAAGTTTCCTGGCGTGCTAACTGCCTTTCAGCGAATGATAAGTCAGCAACGGCTTGACTGAAACTTACCCAACTAGGCTGCTGTTGTGAAGGAAGTCAAAAAAGACACACTTACATGGAAAGGGTTGTCGTTGGCTGGATCTGCGAAGGGGTTGCTATCAAATCCCGACATTTTGAAACCGCTGTAGGCTGATCTGTCTCCTCTAAACGGGGAATAAACAATACACTTCTCAGTCGCTTCTGTTGCCTCTCCTGTCCACTTCCTCGAATAAAGTTTACAGCGCAGGCGCACTTCGACAACGGTGTCTACGTCACTTGACACTTTGAAATGGTTCACGAGGTAAAGCGCGCCACCTGTGGATTTGTGCGAATATTACAAATTGCATGCTAATTGCTTGTGTAAAATGCTCCTGTAAAAAGCTTTTAAAGAACGTGAACGATCAATAAATCATAACTAATAATCATTATATTAAAATAATGAATGATAGTCTTCTGCCAGGTTGCTAAGTGACACATAAGTACCAGTGTGTGGTGATTTTCCATTCACATTAAAACAGTTATTTGGTTACAGGTGTGTGTTCATGTGTTATCGGTTACATAATGAGTTTCTCACCCAAAAATGCAATATATCTATCTCCTAAAATATGTTCCCACGTGAAATTCATCAGTCAATACTTCCAAAAACACAGATGATTATACCCCCAATAACACTGTCATTATGTGAGAAAAGATCTAAAGATGACCCATAGCTTTAATAAAAATCCTTTACTCTCATGCTGAGAATCATTCTGTGATCATTATCCAAATAGTGGATATAATTTTGGAATGGAAAACTCCTCAATTTATCTCTACTGTTTCCATCTTTCCATTATTTTATTGATTTTTACACGATCGATTAAAAAGCGGAATAATTTCGTAGCCTATTAGACTGAACTATTCCCGTGGGAGCGACTTAGATATGAATGAATATGAATATGAATATTATATGATATGAATAGTGTCTGAGTTTATAGTAACTTCGTACTTTACGTTTTTTTTTTTTTTTTTTTTTACATAGCTTATATATTTTTACCTATAGTGTGATTCCTATGGTTTTGCTGTGATAATTGATTCAAGTTATTTATTTTTTTTAGGATTTACTAGTTCTTTAATAGCTCTCGTGTCGTGACGTCATCGGCGCTCTGACAGCCGACGTCGCAGCCATGGAGGAAGTAAGAGGTGAGTGAGACTCTCTCCTTCATCCCGTTTCAAATCATTCATTCTGCGGATACGTTTCGAAAACCTATCGGTCCAGTAACAGTTTATTAACATGATACCGGATCGATTTATGAGACCGAATGGCTCGTTATCAGCGAGCATCTACATCATTAGAGCTGATCGATTGTTTGTTTCACGAGGGAGCGGTAGGCTTTTATACGCTTTGAAATGACAATGGTCATCGCTGTGTGTAAATGTGAAGTAATCATGTGTCTTATATGAAGCCTGTCCGCTTGTTTTAAACCGAACAGGCTCAGTCGCTGATGTTTTGCTTTCAATGAACGTCGCAGAGTCAGCTGGCCGGGGGAGTAAGGGATCGTCGCAAAAGTGCGTTGTTTTTACGACAGTGTGTGTAGAGATTGGAGGAGGCCGCGCGATGCAGTATTGTATATTCACTTCTTTTGGTTTTTTAAAAATCTACAAATTCAACTTTTATCGTCTCGTTTCCCGTCCTCAGTGTTTCCGCTGACCTGTGCCGTGCAGAACTACGCCTGGGGGAAGGTGGGGCTGGACAGCGAGGTGGCCAGACTGGTGGTCGGCGGAGACCCGCTGGCTGTCATAGAGGATGGCAAACCCTATGCAGAGGTAAGACAGCTGTCAGTATTGAGGAGAGGGACTGTGACGGGAAGGTTTGCTGAGTCGAATCCCTGGACTGACCCCCGGAGCAAGGCACTTAACCCCCAGTTGCTCCAGTGGAGCTGCTGGGACACTGTGGTTGTAGGCTCTCTCAGCAAATCTTTCCTGAATAAATAAAAAGGTTTTAAAAAGTATTTTTGACTGTAAATTCCAGGTTGTAATCGGATTACTTCATTGTAATGTCAAACAAGGGAAACATGTCTTCCATGAATGATGCAGACACCCGCTTGGACCAATCAGTAAAAATATGCATCATCCCCCTCATGTTTTCTCAAATTGAACCAGTGGATTAGCAGTTATATTATGGCCTTTCAGAGTTTGAAATTTTAACCTTCAGTTATGAGTGTAATGTTTTTAAATGGAAGAGCACAGTGCCAAAATGACCCATCCCTCCAAATTTCTTCAAAATCGCACCACTGGTGTCTGAGATATCAGGTTTGAGTTTAAAAATTGAGTTTAAAAACTTTAACCAACAATTATACCGCTACATTATCATTTTTTAAACACTGGAACACAGTGCGAAGATGCATTGTCCCTCAAAGTTTCATCAACATGGTGCCAGTGTGTCTGATGTAACACGCTTGAATTTAAAATCTTGACACTTAATTATGGGCCTTTAATTGCAGGGTTCTCATTAAGCCAATTAGTGTCAATTTTTTGGGCACTGGAACACAGTACAAAGATGCATCATCCCTCTAAGATTAGTCAAAATCCGCCTAGTGGTGTCTGAGATATCACCTGAAATCCAGTATGATTTTCAAAGGTTGACATGCAGTGTCTGTCCTCAGGATGTTGGCAGACCTCTGTCCCTCCATGCCTGTCATAAGTCCTTCTTTATTTAGCTACAGTGGCTCTGGAGGGTTTTGTCATGAAGGTCAGGAGATCAGTTTGTGGCACTGGTGACATTTTCACAGTAAAGTCACGTTAAAGTCACATGCTATGTTTGGTCATATTCGCTTTCACGCCAACATACAGAAGGTGGTACGGATGCTTGAGGCTATAATGTGACATAATGGCCAGCAAGTCTGTCTGTCAAATGTTCGGCTAACTGAGAAAGATTGTCATGTGAGTGAATGGAAATATGTGACGATCAGTCAGACTGATTTGATCCAGTCATTTTACATTCTTATCAATAATCGTTTTATTACTATAAATGTTAAGTGAGAAGGGGGATTAATCAACTGTGATCCTATCCTGTGTTATTTAGTCTCCAAATTCAATCTGTTATATTCCAGTGGTTTTATTAGATTCTATTTTATTTTATTGTTAGAAATTGACATAAAATAGCAGTGATAAAAAGTTCAAAAAGGTCAGTGTGTGCAGATGTAATTGAAACCTGAGCTTGAAACCTGCTTATTATACTTTAGGTCCTCACCAAAATTAAAATTAAAATCATTATACAACATGAATGACAGGATTTACTGCAGGCATATACAGCAGTGTGAAATTACAGTGGAACAGGATGGAAAGTGCACATGTAATCAGTGTTATTATAAAAAAATCAGTGAAAATATGAGTCTGTCTGTTATTGGAATAGTACCTGGGTGACCAACACAGTACACCGGTTAGAGAGACTGTCCCATACCCTAAAGGTCACAGGTTTGAGCCCCTGCAGCAGCCAATGTGTGTGTGTGAAGTGTCCTTGAGAGACAGTATCCTACATTTACATTGAAGGCATTACACTAACCCTCTTACCCAGATTGATTTACATTGAGTGAGAAGGTTGGGTTTCTCCCTTCTCTCTGAGTGTAAATCACATTGGATAAGAGCGTTAGATAAATGCTGTAAATGTAAATGTGGGATGCTTAGAGGCCTGGGAACAACTTGGACTGCATAGAATAAAGAATAAAGGAATTGCTCGCTCAACCCCAAACTCTTCTTGATGCCTTCAGGGTGCAGACTCTTGTGCATACAGATTCAAAAAAGGAGTCCGCTCTACCGAATGAATTACAAATGTTTATTATAACGCACAGAAGCAGACAAAGAAACAAACGTGTTTCATCGCTAAAGCCTTCATCAGCGTTTCCCTGGGACTGCTACTGCTCCCGCTACCTCCACAACCTTTTTAAAGTTTTATTTACTCAGGGAATAGTTGTACTTTTGCTTTTTTGGCGCCCTCCTGCTTCACACTGTGTATACAGTTACAAACATTCACACACATTCATACAGTCCATTGGGGCAACTGGGATTTAGGTGCCTTGCTCACTGCTACTCATTGCGGAAGGGGTTATAGTGTAGAGCTGCAACAATTAATCGATTAATCGATTAGTTGTCAACTACTAAATTAATCACCAACTGTTTTGATAATCAATTAATCGGTTTGAGTAATTTTTAAAGAAATATAAGTCAACATTCTGATTCCGGCTTCTTAAATGTGAATATTTTCTGGTTTCTTTACTCCTCTATGACAGTAAACTGAATATCTTTGGGTTGTGGACAAAACAAGACATTTGAGGACGTCATCTTGGGCTTTGGGAAAAACTGATCCACATTTTTCACCATTTTCTGACATTTTATAGACCAAACAACTAATCGATTAATCGAGAAAATAATCGACAGATTAATCGTTAGTTGCAGCCCTATTACAGTGTTATTCATTCACTTTCCCCAGTCACATTCCCATTCCCAGTGCAGTAGGAATTTAATCCAGCAACTTTCCAGTCACAAGTCCGCTTCTGTAACCTTTAGGCCACTCCACCCTCCACCCACTGTGACCTCTGTTTAGGGTTCAAAAGCTTTTTATCAGATCTGAATCCAGCATTGAATCTGCTTATTGAATCTGAATCCTTTCGAATCCTTTATCAACCCTTTTTACATACTTTGTTGGGAAAAAGTTAAGTTAAGGTCGTTAAGACGTTCCGCTGGGGGACAAATTCGGGTATTCTGTGTATTTAACTTGGAACCGGTTCCTAAACAGAACCGGGTGACAGAACCCAACCCTACCATGACCAGGAGGAGTGATATGAAAATGAATGATGGTCCTGGATGAATAATATTCCTCCACCTGAAGGTCATGCTGAAGTCATCTCTGCTCTCTCTCTCTCTCTCTCTCTCTCTCTCTCTCTCTCCTCTCTCTCTCTCTCTCTCTCTCTCTCTCTCTCTCTCTCTCTCTCTCTCTCTCTCTCTCTCTCTCTCTCTCTCTCTCTCTCTCTCTCTCTCTCTCTCTCTCTCTCTCTCTCCTAGCTGTGGATGGGTGCCCACCCTAAAGGCGACGCCCAGATCAAAGACAACAGGATCGCCCAGACCACCCTGGGCCAGTGGATCGCCCACTTCCCCGGCTGCCTGGGCTCCAAGGTCAAAGACACCTTCCAGGGTCAGTTGCCCTTCCTGTTCAAGGTGCTGTCCGTCAACACGGCGCTGTCCATACAGGCCCACCCCAACAGGGTGAGTACACACACACACGCGCACACACACACACACACACACACACACATACACGCATGCAGTGTTCAAATTCTGCATAGTACCTGCCGATCAGTAAGTTGACTCAGCATTCTCAATTAGGAAATTGTTTAGTAGGCAATTTTGTTCTCCATCGGTATACTGAAAATGGCAGCATGTTCTACTGTTTTCCAAGTTTGAGTAGATGCTAAAGTAGAGATCAGAAAGGTGTAGAGCAAAATCTACCCATAATACTGTGCAATTTGATTCATGATAAATAGAGCTGAAACATTGGGCTCCAGAAGTAAATTTCCCATTCATTTTTCCCATAGAGAATTTGATTATTACCCATAACATTTTAAAGGTGTCAGGTAGATTTACCATGAGCTGTCAGGTTGGGAAACAACTATATACTGTATGTTCCTGTAGAATCCATCAGTCAATCTGATTTCAAATTCATTATTAAGAAATTGTGTTTTATTCCAGAGTATATATTGTGATATACTGCACTTCAATCCATATGGTTTGAAATGATGAATTCAGTAACAATTGTTTTAGGATTACCATATAGGATGTTGGTATGTTTAACCTACTGTATTTCAGAGTATACAGCACACTTGGTTATGGGTAGTTTTAGCAGTAGGTTTGTGTATGAATTGAACAGAATTTGGTTAGAGCAGCAGCACTACATGCTCTCTGCCTGCCCTCCTCAGTAACCCTCTTCCTCTTCCATCACTGTGGTCCGGTCAGGAGTTGGCTGCTCGTCTCCACGCTCAGTTTCCGGAGCATTACCCCGACAACAACCACAAGCCGGAGATGGCCATCGCTCTCACCCGCTTCCAGGGCCTGTGTGGCTTCAGGCCGGTGGAGGAGATCCTGGGATTCCTTAAATGTGAGTCCCGTAATCCCACTGGGTCATTAGATGGTTTTGGGTTGTCGGGCAGTGATTTAAATGTATGTAATGATCTGTAATGATATATATAATTTTTGAAATGTTGAACAATGAACATCAGGCAGTAAGATGGATTTTCCATGATGGAGGCATTGTGCTTTGAATCAAACCCTTTAAATGTATATGCTATGTTTGATGAGGTAAAGTGTTTTGAATGCTAAAAGTTGGAAGGTCCGACATCCGGGACTTCCAAGTCGGCTGCTAAACAGCGTTGCATTCATGTGCTGTTTTGTTTGAAAATCAAATCTGGAAGACAAACAATAATCACAGATGTCCTGCAGCTAAACAAGCTAATTAGACGAACTTCATTCAGACAAATGTTAGGTTAGTCTGGCTAACTTCAACTAAAATAAACTAAAATTATAGAGAAAACGTCTTTAGTTTTCGTCTTTGTCAATTTATTTCATACATAAGCCTAGTATTTTTAATTTTTGAATCTCGCCCCTGACAAATACCCCATATTATAAAAAAAAAGACTGAAACTAATAAAAACTAAACTAAAACTAAGCATTTTCAAAAAATAAAAACCAAACTAAACTAGCAAACCTGCTTTAAAAACTAATTAAAACTAAACTGAAATTGAAAACAAAAAGTACTATAATAACCTTGGTTTTTGTGTGTGTGTGTGTGTGTGTGTGTGTGTGTGTGTCTCTCAGCTGTCCCAGAGTTCCGTGCTCTGGTGGGGAACGAGGCGGCGGACGAGCTGCGGTGCAGCGTGGGAGACGCGGTCCGTACGAGCCAGGCGCTGAAGAAGTGCTTCACCAGGATGATGAACTGTGAGAAGAAGGTGTTTGTAGACCAGCTCAACATGCTGGTGAAGAGAGTCACCGAAGAGGGTGAGGAGGCCGGGGAACTCTTGGGCTCTTACACAGTAAATTCTTACTTCAAAGAACAGTAAGACCTTAGAGTCAAAACATTGAATGCTGTACTGGCTTAAATGTTGGACTGACTGTAAGAATTGTTGTTTTCACTGACTGAGTGTAAGAGTTTACCATTTTCAGTCTGTGCTTTCCCACTAGTCTTATTGGGATTGTATCTTAGATTATACTGTAGGTTATCCTATCCTTTTCCTATTTTGGCTTTGAAGATTACTTCACATCTAAAGAAGACATCCCATCCATATGTACCTCTACCACACTTTCCTTACCCAGAGAAAGTAGTTAAGGTACTAGCTGGTAGGGGAGAAGGGGATTAGAAGAGACTGACATGCAGATCGGTCAGAAACTGGATTTGAAACCACAACATCTTTACCTTTATGTCACTGCTCCACTGAACAGCACAGATGTTGAATCTTTTGAGAATTTCTAATAAGGAATGTGGAATTTGCTTTCAATGTGTATCACATATTGACGTTCAACTATAAATAGATTGCTCGTGTGGCAATAACCTTTTATGTTGACATATAGTCAAGGATCTAGTGTGTAATGAAGGTTTTCTTAGAGACTGAGCTATCCAGAAGCATATTAAGTAACTTAAGTCCTTGGTTGACAAAATGAAAAATCTTTTACAGAGTGGGGACTCTATATTTTAGAAATATTGAATGATGAACCCCACATAAGGATTTTTTCCAAAATGAGTAGCAGTAGTAGTTAAGTCAGTATCATCATAGATTTACAAGACAGCTGTCAGTTGAAACACTGAAATACTGTGCTGTAACATTAAAAAGACAGTAAAACCAATACAATAAACATCCTCATCAAAACATGATATTCATTAGATTAAAACACATCCAGGTAGTGCATAAAAGCACAGAGCAGCCATCTTGTGGTGGCACTCTCTATTCAAGTTGAAGCGTTTTTAAAAGGAACTGTTTTGAACCTGCTGTACCGACATATTCACTTGTGATCTGTGGATTTATCTCCCATGCAGCCGCGGCAGGGAAGGACACGTTGAGCAGCAACGGCGATCTGTTGCTCCGCCTCCACTCCCAGTACCCCGGCGACATCGGCTGCTTCTCCATCTACTTCCTGAACCACATGGTCCTGGAGCCCGGCCAGGCCATGTTCCTGGGAGCCAACGAGCCCCACGCCTACCTCTGTGGAGGTCAGTGGGCGCTTTGCGTTTACACTGCTGAGATTTAGCTGACGCTCTTATCCAGAGTGACTTACAATGACTACAATAGTAGAATAAGCTTAAATTCCTAGACTGTCAACATTACAAACAGCCAGCCAGTAGTCCAAGGGTCAGAGCCACAGCACCCACACAGTAGATGTGACAAATAGTCCAGTGTATGATAGAGAAGTGGCAGGTAAACAAATAAGAGCCAAGCAGAAAAGGAAAATTTTTTGTTTTGAGTTGAATTCTTTTCCTCCTTTGGAAAAACAAACTGTTATATGATATTCATTAGTCATGGCTAGATATTTAAAAACAAATCAGATTAGCTTCTGTTTTGTAAGCAAACATGCTGAGATGAGTCATAACATCAGTGATGTTACATGATGTTTTACTTTCATGCCAGTGTTATATCATAGAAGATGTCACATTTTTCAAATAGCAGTTATTTCATGTCAGAACACATTTCTTCAGTTGAGTTCTGTCTGCTATGTAGCGATGGGAGTTTAGGGAGTTTAGTCTCTTTAGTCTAGTCCTGCCAGAACCTTCTCTTGTGTTTATCCTCTGCCCCGTCTTCCTTTCAGCCTTCCTAATGTCTAATCCATCCCATTGGTGATGTGCCTTGCATTCCTTGCATTTTGTTTTTGTGGTGTATTTTTCTTATTCCTGTGGATAACTGGCCAAACATAGACAATGTGAAGTCAGATTTTCAGCTACAATGGAGTTGGATAGCAGAAATGTTTACAGCGATCTAAAACCTCAACGGTAAACGTCAGATTTTGGTGTCAGTCCCTCAGAATCAAAGAGCGAGGACTTCTCTCTAGAGCCGCCATTTTGCACCAAGAGACATTCAACAATCATACAGGGAGAAATCCATCGAAAACAAAACATGTTGTGGTTTGCTCTCTCAACGTTCTCTGGAGGTTGTCACAGGGCATTCTGGGAAATGTAGGAAATCATTAACTGAAGTAGAAGTAGATGAGGCAGCTTGAGGGAAAGTGGGTACATCAAAAAATTATAACACTTCATCAGAAATAACTACTGGAATTCACTGGACATCACATTGAGCATCTGAGGGTGGATTTTTCCTTCAAAGAGATAAAAAATGAGAGTTGACCACTTCTCTCCTTTTCCCTCTCCATCCATCCATCCATCTCTCATCCACCTAGACTGTATCGAGTGCATGGCGTGCTCGGACAACACGGTGAGGGCCGGCCTGACACCCAAGTACATCGACGTGAACACGCTGTGTGAGATGCTGAGCTACAGCCCCGCCCCCGCCGGCTCCAAGATCTTCCCGCCCGTCCAGGACGCCTCTGACCCCTGCGTCTCCCTGTACGACCCCCCCGTGCCAGACTTCACTGTCATGAGGATACAGGTAAGAAACGTCAGCTCACTCAATGACAGCAGCAGTCTGACACTTTACGAGTGTCATTCCAAAAAAAACAAAAAACATGACATCTACCACTACAAAATGATTGCTGGTATAAAAGTATAAAACTGACTTTGGATTATTGTTGAAGTTATTAGCAACCTGAACACTGTTGCTTACAAAATAGTAACAGTTTAGATTAGATAATTAGAGACAATATTTTTTTTAGGGCTGAACAATTAATTGAAATTTTATCAAAATCGCAGTATGGCATACTGCAATTTTCGTAGGAGGCGCAATATTTGTTAAAGGCGAAATGTGTGTCAAAATACCATTTTAAATTAAATATTGTCGTGCTGCAGAGATGTCCTGGCCTACACATCATATTCTACAGACTTAAGAAAACATCTTTGTTTGGTACAGATCCCTGCAAAAATCACACCATAATCATTTTAATACATTTTTCAATGAAAATGAGAATAATGATGTAAAAATTATCATTCCCTCTAATATCACAAATCATATCGCAATTGCAATATCAGTCAAAATAATCACAATTAGATATTTTTTCAAAATCATTCAGCCCTAGTTTTTTTAATATATTTAAGCAATGACCATCATAGTGTTTTGTAATGAAATCCTTCATTTATTAATTTGATCAATTTACATTTAGGAAATGTCTGGAGATATGAACAAAAGGATCTGAGAAAGGATAAGGAAAACTGTACTTTTGAATTAATGATGTGCCTGTTTAAAGTTTGTTGTATGAAAGTACAGCTGCACAATCATGACTGAGATACAAAATACCAGCACCACCATTAGTTCTGAGATTTGAGCTCATGAAACAATATTAAGGTTCGAGAAGAGAACATCATTGAAAAGCCAGTTTCAATCAGGAAATTTAAGCATGTACGCAGATTCACATTTATTTATTCCTAATGCCCAAAAAGTTGCATATTGCAACTGTTAAAAGTGAATAAACTCTCACCACCTTGTCTCTCTCAGAGTTCCAGACTCTCCCCTCAGGTACCCGTTTCAAGTACCGAAGATTAAAATAAACAGACACAAGCACTCATTTGTTCCAACAGCTATTAACTTGTTAAATAGATAGGCACTTGCACTTTGCTCTAGTAATACGTTACTGTAATGCACTTTACTTTACCCTAGACTACAACCCACTGCGATGTGTGTTTGATTATGTCTTTTTTTTTTTCTTAACTTTTGCATTGTTCTTTGTGTTGTCTATTACTGCGAATCAATTGCCCTCTGGGATCATAATAAAGTTGAACTTGAACTCCTGCCTCCGTCCCAGGTGCCGCCCTCGGTCAAGCAGTACACCGTGGCTCCGGTCGACTGTGCCGGCATCCTCCTGGTCATCGAAGGCGACGCCGCGGCGACTTCGGCCGCCGCCCTCTCCGACATCACCCTGAGGCGGGGCACCGTCCTCTTCGTCTCGGCCAACGAGAGCGTCTCCCTGCACATCACCTCCCAGTCGGGAATGACCATGTTTCGAGCCTGCTGCCTGCTGTAGCTGTGAGTGTGTGGCTGTGTGTGAAAGCTCATGCTACTCTACCTATAATTAAAGAGGGTTGTTGAGTACACCGGCTTGAATGAATGAGGTGTACGCTGCATTATGGGTTGAGGCTGATTGTTGTGCACTTTTTAGTAGGTAGTATGCAAAAGGAGCTTTCAGACACAGCATGCGAACGCCCGTCTGTGCCCGCTGCCCCGCCCCTCCGACCCAACCCACCCTACGGACTGCAGCTGGATTTGTAACTGGTTTTAACCTTGTTTTTAACCTGTAGTGGTGTAGGTGCAACTTATACCTCCACATTCTTCTTTTCCAGTCTATGATGAAGGTAACACACGCTCACACAAACACACACAATCTATATTTAATCTATTTTTTTAACAGTAATGAAGCAGAAGGGGGGAGGGGGGGGTGGTATGTGTTTACACTGGTGCAGTACACCGCGACTCACTGCGCTGTACATCTAACACCTACTGCTGTTGAGGACTGAGCATGTCTATTACTTTTCCCCCGATGAGCCAGTAGTTGTCTTCCTCCAGGATCACTGGTGGAGCCACCTGATGAATCATTTACTTTATTTGTATATTAGCGGTTGAGAATATATGGTGTAATACTGAGATGCCTGTGCATGTTTGACTTATAGCAGTAATACCAGAAAGGGCCTTCTTGACTGTGATAATGAGCCACAAACAGAGTACCAATCACAATAAAGTCTACCCTCCAGGGTATTATTGCTTTTATACAACGGTTACCAATGCATGTGTACGGTCTGGAAACATATCCTCAAAGTAGTGTACATCAAAGGACTTAACATTAAGGACTGAAAAAATAAATAAATAGGAGCAAGCAAGAAGGATCGCTAACTAGCTCCGTCCCATGAAGCTCGGCTGGCTAGTCACACTCTATAGGAATTATCAGTTGGAATGCATATTGACCAGTCTGACTGCTGGACTGAAACTACCTGTTCGTTAAGATTGAAAATGCACTACTGCTGCTTGTCGCATACTCATATAATTCAATACACACACACACAGGTGTTGTACAGTGTACAACAAAATGCTGCATTCAGTTTAGGGTTTTACAGTGTTGTAGGAACAAATCATACACAGTTATTTCTGTATTTCTGAGTATTTGCAGCCAAATGTTTCAGACTTTGTATGTTATGTTGTTTGTAGGCTATTGACCATCAACACTTGACATTAACTGCTCTGTATAAAATAAATTATCCCGGAAATAGCATTGTATTATAGCGTTTTATATCGCTAATTCTCAGTGATATCATGTGGTGAGTGGTTTGCCTTCACAAAATGGTGACCACTTTGACCAAGTAATTATTACATTTGGTTACAAGATGTTCGTACAATATTGTTACTAGATTATTTCAGTATGGTGCAAACTACTGTGTAAAATGACAGTACATACCAGGGTCGATCTGAACTCATTCAATTCAGGAAGTGGATTTTCTCCATTTTTTTCCTAAAATGGTTTATATAGCTTATCTTGAATCAAATATTTGAGAATGAATGCTCTATCAATCTGTCAACCTACCAATGAATAACTGTTTCACTTTACATTTTGAAGTGGATGAATGACTGATGAATGACCCAACCTTGGTCCAAGCTGTACCTGCTACATAACCATAAGAGCAGGTTGTTGTGGAGTTTTCTGGTGTTTAGCTGTGATTTAGCTTGAATCTCTAACCTTGTCCCTAATTTTGATGCACTAAATGTTGTTGCTAAAAAGTTGAACAATGGAAGAAACTTTACAGATAGAAGGATTTGAAGTTCATTATTAATCTGTAGCTTAAGTTCTTCCTTCATTATCTCTAAAATATAGAGCCTCCAGTTTCCTTTAAAAAGTCATACTTTTTTTTTATTTTGTGATGTCATTTTGTAGGAGGTCACCATTTCAAATGGTATCTCATTTTGAAATGAAACTCTTCATTTAACCATTTCACTTCACTCGTGTTACTGATCTTGTTTTAAGCCACCTTAGTAGTTTAAAGAGGTCCCTTTTCCTCCAGAGGGACTGTTTGCACTAAAGTGTTGTTGATATTTTTATTTTCAGAGTTTGAAATACTTTTGTCTGTTAATTTGTGTGTTTCAAATGCACACAAATCTGAAGGCTGCAACGGTTTTACCTCACTGGTTTTACTTAAACTGTCGTGAGAACGTTTCCTGGAATATTATTCTGCAACGAGGGCATGGATTAGCATTTTTGAATATGATGCTGTAGCATGGATCTGCAGAGAGCATCTGTATGTCAAACTGATTTAATAAAGCCCTGTTCTGTTACTATACTGCCTGCATTCTTTATTTTGTTCTGTCATTAGCCTTCATTGGATAAAACTTCCAATACAAGCAGCCGAAGACACACAGTAGAAATACAATAAATTTATTAGCAGATTTATTTAAAACTCTTGTGTATATAGAGCTTGTCAAAAGATGAGGTGAATTCAGTATAAAATTGTATATAAAGTTCTACAGTTGCCACACAACTTCAAAGCCCTGAGTGGTGAGACTGATTTTAAACAGAGTGTCAAAAGCAGAGATGCGTCTGCACATCCAGTGTAGCTGCTGGAGAGTGGAGCACCAGAAAATTGTTAAAACCCGCCCACTAATAACTGTCTTTTCACCATTTATTACACCAAAAAAAGGCATTTCAGTCTAAGCTTTTTGTGACAAAGAACCATTTTGGCCCGTCAGTGTTTATCGCAATAAATGGTGAAAAGGCAGCAAATGGCGTGTGCTTTTTAACAACCATCTGCCTATCAGAAAGAGCCAAGAAGATTCCTGCACACACATACTGAGAGGATTAAAGATATGAAACCTCAGCACCAACAGATCCTTTAGGGACGGTCTTCAATCTAATCACCATTGTAAAATAATTGAGGGAATTATGCATTCTTATATTGATTTCAGAATCCATATTACGCTTCTTCTGTAAGCTTCTGAAATCAATGTAAGGGTGTGACCAAAGCTTACAGATATGAGTCTGCAGATTGGCTTACAAAATCTTGGTAAATCTAGGTAGCATAAGTGAACTAAAGGCCGTTTCCGCTCCCTTAATGACTACCACTGAAGTGCCCATGAGCAAAGTAATTAACTTAACTGCTACACTGCAACTGCTCAGTGACCATAAGTACAAGACTGTAGTAGTAATGGGCTACTCCCAGATGTGCATGCATTGTTTGTAACCCTCCTTCCCCTTGCAACAACTTCCTCAGGCTGCTGTTGTAACACTCCATGTTTTCTGTTTCACTTTACTGAAGAAACTTTACTGAGGATAAACATGTTGGAAGTGTGTTTTCCCCCACTTTCTACCAACATCCATTGCCAGAATCTCTGAAAGCTTTAGCTCCTTTTGTGCTGGGAAAAACAACAGCCCTCTTCCTCTTTTGTGCCGTGAAGTAATCTGTTTGTGCCGTTCCTCATTCCGGCAGATTTTTAGAAAATCCAAAGATGCGGTGGCTCACAATATAAAATGTTACATGTACACCTTTAATGACACTAAATATTGGCAACAATGTTTCATCTGGCATCAAGTTCTGCGGCACGCTCCCCTTCGGTGCTTTCTGTGACCCTCACTGCCTGTCTGAAGTGCTCCCACAGCGGCCGCTGTCCTGGCAGCTTGCAGGCCGCTGTAGCTTTGGCAGCCGCGGACTTCATGAGCGGCTTGTTTTCCATGGTGTCCAGAGTGAAGCTATGCCTACAGATCAGCTCTGAGGCGGGCTGAAGCACAGTATAGAGCGTCTGCAATGCCCGCACGTCCTCCAAAGCATCGTGGGCCTTGTAGGTCAGACCCAAAACCTCCCTGACCAGGTTCTCCTGTCGGAAACTCTGCAGGCCGTGGTCCTTCAGCATCTCGCGGGATAGCGGCAGAGTGTCTAAGCAGCCCGAGACCGACGACCGAAACTCGGCTCTGAGGTCCAGTTCGTCGAGCGCTCGAGCCAAGAGCGGACAGTCGAAGCGGCGGATGTTGTGGCCGATGAGGAGGGGGCGTCCCAGCATGCGGAGGAAGGCTATGAAGGACACCAGGACCTCTCGGAGGGAGTTGGTGAGGACGAGCCGGCGATGCAGGTACAGTCTCTGTCTGCGGACCCTGAAGCCGGTCACCTTGGCTGCTCCACACTGCATTCTGCACCGAGGGACGGTGTACAGGTTGAGCGAGTGGCCTCCGCTCACCGCAGCCAGCTGGACGATCTCACAAGTCTGACCTGATGGGACGACACAACTGAAGAGATCATCATTCAGAATCTCTTAAATATAGAGCATACCGTGTGTAAACATGTCTGTCATTTTGCCAGCGGAAACGTAAAACTCATCACTTCCCCGGGAAAGACCTACCAGACACCAGGTGTTTAGAGCAGGAAATGTAACGTATGTAAAAGCGTTCATGAACTGGCTAGAGGTTGAATCACTGTTGTGGTAGCCTATATAAATTGGCGTTATAGTAGCCAAATGGGAATGTATTTACCTTCAAAAATTACCTGACTGTTTTTTTATTGTGTGTGCCATCAATAATATTGTAAGAGTGGATGGCACTTTTTTTCAAATGGTGGATGTCAGATTTTGGAAGTAAACTCCTCAGATGTTAACAAAATGACAGCAATGATTCATTTACTGGGACTCACATCAATAAATTTACACCCATATTGCTTTTTCTGTGCTAAACTTTAAATATTGGCCAATAATTGGATTATCCCACACATAGCCAGTGGTCACCCCTTTTAAATTGTGCATCTGCCCAGTTAAGTACCCATTAGATACTGTAGGTTAGATAGTTTAACAACAAACAACACTAAAATTGCTCTGTGTACAACTAGTTAAGATATCCAAGATAGTATGTAACTCTGGCTGAGAGTGAAAACTTACAATTAAACTACAAATGTATCTACACACGAGCCGAGAGCTTTCAGGGCACTTAGTTGTCCGGGGCTTCAGGTCCTCTGTTGGTTTGGTAATCCAGACATGGATCCAATCCATTATGTTTCAAGATCAATATAAGAGCATTAGTGTCTGTTCAGTGGATAAGTAAATTTAATATATAATCTATTGTTCTCAACTAAGTATCTGCCGATACCAACTAGCAATCCACTCCATCCTGTCCCTGATGTCTTTTGTGTTTTAACAGAGATCCCCATTTACCACCAGAGGACTCATTACGTCTTTCCATTCCTTCCTCCCATTCTGGCTTCCATCCACAACCACTCCAGACTAAAGATCTTAATCACTTTAAGGCAGGCATTTCCAAACCGTTTCATGTCAAGGATTCCCAGACTGGTATGGTACAGACCACAGACCCCATTTGATAGAGCGTTTTGTCCCAGGGAACCCATCTGAGTAGTATTTTGCTATCCGTCTCTACTCTTAAGTGGGGAAAGCGAAACCTCTGATCAGAATATCCATTCTTCTACATTCTCTTATCGTGCCAACTCCTAGTGAATGAAGTAACGGTGAAATTGAACTAACCCATATTTTGCTGGGGTTCCCCCGGTACCCTCTCAAGAAACCCATGGGGGGCCCATGATCCCAGTTTGGGAACCGCTGCTTTAATGTACAGGGATTTGTCATGGGGACACTGGTGCAGGAACATACACGACTCTCATGATGGTGCACATAGTACAGGGATAACAAGAACTCATATATTCTACGTCAAGCATCAAATGCAGAACAAAAATAAATGAACGCACCATTATCTGGGACAAACTGGAACAAGCAGGAGTAACATTTGGCTAGGCTTTTTTCTGTGCAGACTAAAACTAAATTGTCCTACCCTAGACAAAGTCTGAACAGGGTGAACATATAGTGTCACATATAGCCGGTTAGCACTATCAAGGTAGTGCCCAAAATGCCAAATCTCAGTTACGGGTGTGTTCGATGATTGATCAGTAAATGAATGTGTGGAGGTGTGTTGAGTTGTGGATGGGTAGACAGAGACGCTTGTCATAGATGGAGTAAAGTTGGTGTGGGGATGACAGGAAAGTGAAGGGGGCCCGGAGCCTCCTCCTGTGCACACTCCTGTCAATAATTCCTAGCTACGCCCCTGTATAGATCACTCTACATACATGTATGCGTTCAGCATTATATGAGATGTGCATTCATGCAGTATGGCCTGCAATTGGTTCCGCGGCATTACAATGGGACACAGTACCACGAGACAGTAGCACTCACAAAACATGCAAACGTTTTCTTGCAACATTACTACACTGCTTGATGTGTCATACATCCTGTTACAGCATGGGACAAATTATCTTACCGAGTCCAGTTGTCTCCAAGTCAAAGAAAACCAATGACTGGTGAGGGTTTGCAACTCCCGACGCTGTTTGCATCACGCCCAGGATCAGGACTAAAAACCTGTTTTAGACTGGGTTTGTTACAGTGAAACAAACTGTCTGGCCGAGTCGCTGGCAGTTCGTATAATTTCTGTCCTGCCGATGATATTATAGGGCATCTATATAATGTAACGCCTCATAGGGCCGATAAACGAGTCTGTTTTCCGCCTGTGTTCCGCGCCAGAAGATATAAAAATAAGACGTCCGGTCCGGTTTTTTCAGAATAAAAGCGCAATTTCTACCAATCCACAACGCTCAAATATTGACTAAAATAAAATAATTTTTGCATAAAAAAATAATAATTAAGCAACAAAATGCTACTACACAATCTGTAGCCTACAATGTTTTTCCATGATAAGAATTGTTGTAATCATTTAGTTGAAAGTTCCCTTCTACATTTAAACAGAGATTTGGCATTTTTGTACTAGGCTATATATAGGCTACACAGATGAAACACTACACAGGTCACCTGTCATTGTAACTACACAAGTTATATATGCCAAAACACTCCTGCAGACCTGTAACATTTAGACCCAAGCTGTTTAAGAAAAATCATGGCAGTCAATTGGCTTTTGCCCTTATTTGTTCAAAGTTGTCTTTAAATGGGGATTTACTCTCGACTACATCAGCTGAGGCAAAAATGTCAGTGTCATGCATAGCAAATTGTTGTACATCCACTTCATCATCCAGTTCTACCTTTGATAGCGTCTGTGTTTTGGACTTCAGTCTGGCAAGTACAGCTTCCATTAGTATTACTTTTGTTACCAAGTACAATGCATGTACACACACACTATTCCCTCGGTTTCTTCCAGTTGTGTGGAATTCAGCAGAATACTGAAGCTGTACATTAGGCTTCATATGCTCATGCTGTCTCTATTGAAGATACGCATACCAGCTTTCAACAACGCTATAGACCTGTCACTGCTGATCTGAATTGGTGTTCTGTTAAAGCCAAATAACTCCCTCCCTTTATTTCTCAGTACCTTGAGGAGTTCTTATTTTTAGCTTCAAACTGCTCTTTTAGCAACCATAGTGCTGTTATCTCATCTTCATTACCTGCACACGTTACATATTATAGACACACTGTCAAAAGTAAGCAATACATTTACACAAACATTTACAAAATTAAAGCATATTAATTTCTTGAGTCATAGTGAATTAACTGCACGGAATCTCTTGGAATGAGCTTTTACACCACACTCGTCTCTCCTCTCCACTTATTCCCTATAGGCAATAACCAGCATGACTAAGATTAACTACAGGTTAAATAATGTTGTGATAATGTTGGTAATGCGTAAGGAACGTCTCCTCTCTCATCTTATTCCTGTGAATTTTAAGCAACGTGAACGTGGGGGCCTCCATTAGACTCCATGGGCTCAGGATTTAGGAGCCACGGTTTTTTCTACTTACCTCTCAGAGCTGGACCCCCTCAACAGACTGTGGTTCTGCCATGCGGCCAATCACATGTGTGAAAATACTTTCAGTAGTTTGATCGAAGTCAAAATGCGACAACATCGGCACTAGCTATCATAGTCGGGCCTAATAGGCTGTTTATATAATTAATATTAAATTAATATTATTATATAGTTATGGATTCTTGCACACTCACCGTATAACCTGCAAAAAATAACATTACACTGCAAAAAAAAAATCCATCTTAATATATTCATTTAATCTATTAAATTAAACAAATTTAAAATATCTGCCAGTAGTTCGGACCGTTTCCAATGCAAAGCGGCTTTCGGGTTGGCCAGCTTTATCTGCCTTTTTCTTGTCTCAAGAAACTTGTCTCTTGTTTCTAGTAAAATTCATGAAGCTATAAGATAAAATGCTATTTTTACTGTGAAGCTGGCTGCCTGCCTGGGCCGCGTCTCCCAGGTCGTCAAAGCGCTCTGACGTCATAATGGGGTCAATATGACGTACCGCTGTGTGTAGACTATTTAAACCCCAGAACTGACAGGAATGGCTCTGTATCACTTTGGACATTGAGAAGACAAGCCTAGTGACCTAAGGAGTCAGTTACACAGGAGCCTACAGTACTATTCAACAGTTGTCTATGATTGCAGTGGAGGAGTCAACGGAGGTGGTGAGTAGCCTATTTCGTCCGTTTTTCTATTACTTTTCATTAACTAGACCTACATAGTACTTTTTATGTACAGTAGCGTATATATATATATACAGTATATTATTGATTTTTGCGAAGGAAAAGCACAAAGTTCACATGGGTCTGTAGATAAATGAGCAGTCAACAGCAGTCAGTACAGTTTAGCAGCCTACTGTTACATTAATACTGAGTCCCAACATTTTTTTAGTTCTGAACAAGGCCAGAGCATATGTAAAATCAAGCCTTTTGTTTCTTGCATCTCCGACATAAGACATCTTTGGGTGCATTTGTGTAGTCTTGCTGGTGTAAAGTAGCCTAAACTCTGTGTAAAATTTTAAATTGTCATGTTTTATATCTCAAATTAGAACTGAAAGAATCAGCTGTATCCCAGAGTATTTCTTAGTATCAGATTAATTACTGAGGGCTTTGGTTCATCAAAACCCTGTTGCTTAGTTTGGATCAAATGCCTTACTTGTAAGTGAAATCATAGTGAGAGATATTATACTTTGTCTGCAATTTATTAAATGAAAGTAACAGACCTTTATTAAAAATGTATTGGACTTCGATAATACCTTTGGGCAAAGACGTGTACCTTCAAATATGAACAAAAGGTGATAGTGGGGAAGCCCCTTTCACAAATTGATGTGATACTTCCCATATTTTCAGGGAGTTAAGAATAATAGGATTGTTTGTAATATTTTTTTAACTCCAAAATAGAGAATATGATTTAATTGGTGTGGGGTCACCTCTTGATTTTTCCAATTTTACCCAAGCATTCTGAGATTGTACTAACCACTGTCCAATTGCTCTTGGCTGGGTTGCCCAGTAATATAGTAATATTTGGCAATCCCAAACCTCCTACTTTTTAAATAAATAGGTCTGGATAGGATATTCATTTCAATTATATCCTGCCTAAAAAAAATTGGGAGGATCTTCCATGTTAAAATGTCACTTTGTATCTGTGATAATAGGGGGAGATAGATATTTATATTTTTTTAAGATGGATTATGCACATTTTCAGTGCAAAAAAGCAGTGGTCTGTGTGTGTGCGTGCATGTGCACTTGTCTGTGCATGCTTGTGTGTGTACATGTGCACACACTCTCCCTGCAGTACTAGTAGCTAATTTGTTTTTTACCAGTAACTAGAGTTACTAGTCATCAATTTTTTGCTGGCAGACTTTAGATTTAACTGTGGGTGGGGCTCCCCAGGTAGACAGTAATATTCTGTTAATTGGTATATTTATGACAGCAGGGATACCCAGTCACAGAGTATCAAAGGTTCATGTAAACAGCTTAACCTGAATAAGACCCTAACCAGAGTATTTCAAACATAGTCAGTGACATTTACATGCAGAGTAACCTAGCTATTGGCAATACTCCAATTAACCTCTCCTTTCTTCTTTGCATCTTTCCTGTTTCCATGATCCAGGAGTGGCAGCAGAAAGACATCATCGCTGCCCCATCCACCTCCTCGCCGTCCAATCGGCAGCCACGCCGCATTGTCGTGGAAACTGCATACCCGGAATCAGGAAGCCCTGTCTATGATGACATTTTCTTTGCCTTCCCTCCTGATCTTAAAGAGGATGATTTTGCCCCATCCATCTCCTCGCCATCCAAACAGCAGTCACACTACATTGTCATGGAATCCACATCCCCTGAATCAGGAAGTATTGGCAATGATGACATTCTCTTTGCCTTCCCTCCTTATCTTGAAGAGGATGATTTTGCCCCATCCACCTCCTCGCCGTCCAATCGGCAGGAATCCGCATCCCCTGAATCAGGAAGCCCTGGCAATGATGACATTTTCTTTGCCTCCCCTCCTGATCTTGAAGGGGATGATTTTGCTGACAGCGCCTCAAATCACACATCATCTTGTTCATCTCTGAGTGACAATACTAGTGTATTTCTGAGTAACAAGGCAGAGATGAATGATGCTGAATTTGAGGCACGCGAGTCAATGAAGGAGATGTCCAACCCGAGCTGCATCTATAATGTGGTGACGGACCTCGTCATGGAGTTATTCAAGGACATCGAAACGGAGTTGGGCAACACACCTGAGAACAGCGGCTCGTGGGAGCCGTTTTCTCTCATTGATGCTGCAATAGTGTCGGTGTGCGTAATGGAAGATGTCTCTGGAGAGTCTGACACAGAAGCAGCCATGGACCGCACAAGGGAGCTCTGTGTGTTCTTCACCAAGACCACCAAGAGGCGGATCCTCAGCTCAGTGTACAAGGAACTCAGGGTTAACCTGCCCCTTGGCAAGAAAGAGATCACCTCTGCCATCAGGGCTGCCGTGTCCATGGAGGTGGAGAGGCTCCTGGCTGAGTGTCCAGCTCCCTCTGTGGACTCCCTCTCTTCCTCTTCATCTGTCTCCGACTTCAGAAGAGCGGAGATATTGTCGGCTTTGTCGGCTGAGTCCTCCACCATTCGGGGGAGGCCAGTGATAATTCATAAGGACACGTTTTGGGAGATTTTTTATAGGGTGCTGTTTCAGTTGCCCCGTTCAGATGCCATCCTGGATTTAGAGGAAATGGTGGATGACGTCACCAAGAGACTGTCTAATGTACAGTGGGCAGACATCACCACAGACTGGAGCCAAGTCAACGCTTGCTTGGAAGAAAAGGATATCGTCAGTCTGCTGCGGTATGTCGGGGTCTCACTGCGTCAGAAATACCCCGTGGACAAGATGAAGAACCTCACGCAGGAGAAGGTGCCAAAGTTCCGCAGCAGGCTGATTAAATATGTGCTGAGAGGCATCAGCCTCCAGACAGCCAACAGACCAAGCTCAGCAGAAACCAGAGGGATCAAGATGAGCAGGATAAGTGTGGGCTGTGAGAACTGTAAGTATTACAGATGTGCTAATTAATATTCATATTAACTTGTGTTGTAATGAAGCATTTTAAAGTGACAACAGTGTGAATGACATCATACTGTGAATGGACTCTTAGTGTTGCTGTCGCGTGAAAACCTTGTACCTCCAAAATGTGAACTTTTCAGGTACAAAGAAAAACAACCTTGTGTTTAGCTTGAGGCTATGCATTTTAAAGGTTATCCAATGAGGGTTTCAAAAGCCCAAGGGTTGTAGAATCTTCTCAATCCATAGAGGACCATGTTGAACTTGATACATGAAAATATCCAAAATTAGAGTTACAGGGTTTTCTCGTGACAACAGCCATAGATAATTAGATAAATGTATGGATGATAAAATACTGATCTGTCTCTATGTATTCATCAGGGAGCGAAGAGAAACCACTGAACAAGAAGAAGAAGAAGAAGACGGGAATAAGAGGTTTCTGCAGCCGAGCGCTGAAAGCCGTAAGGCGTTGCTTCTCCTGCCGCACCAAACCACAGGACGTGGAGGACGACATGGAGAAGACTAGTCCTAGCGATTTTTCCTCGCCAAGGAAGGCACAACAGCGGCTGCTGTTCTCAGTTGGACGTTTAGAGTTCTACACTTTAAAAAGAAAAGGCTGAGACATCTGTCTGTGTGCAATTGACCTTTAAATGATTAATAAACAAATAAATCAGGATGATTTTGCCTCATCCACCTCCTCGCCGTCCAATCGGCAGGAATCTGCATCCCCTGAATCAGGAAGCCCTGGCAATGATGACATTGTCTTTGCCTCCCCTCCTGATCTTGAAGGGGATGATTTTGCTGACGGCGCCTCAAATCACACATCATCTTGTTCATCTCAGAGTGACAATACTAGTGTATTTCTAAGTAACAAGGCAGAGATGAATGATGCTGAATTTGAGGCACGCGAGTCAATGAAGGAGATGTCCAACCCGAGCTGCATCTATAATGTGGTGACGGACCTCGTCATGGAGTTATTCAAGGACATCGAAACGGAGTTGGGCAACACGCCTGAGAACGGCGGCTCGTGGGAGCCGTTTTCTCTCATTGATGCTGCAATAGTGTCGGTGTGCGTAATGGAAGATGTCTCTGGAGAGTCTGACACAGAAGCAGCCATGGACCGCACAAGGGAGCTCTGTGTGTTCTTCACCAAGACCACCAAGAGGCGGATCCTCAGCTCAGTGTACAAGGAACTCAGGGTTAACCTGCCCCTTGGCAAGAAAGAGATCACCTCTGCCATCAGGGCTGCCGTGTCCATGGAGGTGGAGAGGCTCCTGGCTGAGTGTCCAGCTCCCTCTGTGGACTCCTCTTCCTCTTCATCTGTCTCCGACTTCAGAAGAGCGGAGATATTGTCGGCTGAGTCCTCCACCATTCGGGGGAGGCCAGTGACAGAGTTCTACACTTTAAAAAGAAAAGGCTGAGACATCTGTCTGTGTGCAATTGACCTTTAAATGATTAATAAACAAATAAATCAGGATGATTTTGCCCCATCCACCTCCTCGCCGTCCAATCGGCAGGAATCCGCATCCCCTGAATCAGGAAGCCCTGGCAATGATGACATTTTCTTTGCCTCCCCTCCTGATCTTGAAGGGGATGATTTTGCTGACAGCGCCTCAAATCACACATCATCTTGTTCATCTCAGAGTGACAATACTAGTGTATTTCTGAGTAACAAGGCAGAGATGAATGATGCTGAATTTGAGGCACGCGAGTCAATGAAGAGCTGCATCTATAATGTGGTGACGGACCTCGTCATGGAGTTATTCAAGGACATCGAAACGGAGTTGGGCAACACGCCTGAGAACGGCGGCTCGTGGGAGCCGTTTTCTCTCATTGATGCTGCAATAGTGTCGGTGTGCGTAATGGAAGATGTCTCTGGAGAGTCTGACACAGAAGCAGCCATGGACCGCACAAGGGAGCTCCGTGTGTTCTTCACCAAGACCACCAAGAGGTGGATCCTCAGCTCAGTGTACAAGGAACTCAGGGTTAACCTGCCCCTTGGCAAGAAAGAGATCACCTCTGCCATCAGGGCTGCCGTGTCCATGGAGGTGGAGAGGCTCCTGGCTGAGTGTCCAGCTCCCTCTGTGGACTCCTCTTCCTCTTCATCTGTCTCCGACTTCAGAAGAGCGGAGATATTGTCGGCTTTGTCGGCTGAGTCCTCCACCATTCGGGGGAGGCCAGTGACAATTCATAAGGACACGTTTTGGGAGAGTTTTTATAGGGTGCTGTTTCAGTTGCCCTGTTCAGATGCCATCCTGGATTTAGACGAAATGGCGGATGACGTCACCAAGAGACTGTCTAATGTACAGTGGGCAAACATCACCACAAACTGGAGCCAAGTCAACGCTTGCTTGGAAGAAAAGGATATCATCAGTCTGCTGCGGTATGTCGGGGTCTCACTGCGTCAGAAATACCCCGTGGACAAGATGAAGAACCTCACGCAGGAGAAGGTGCCAAAGTTCCGCAGCAGGCTGATTAAATATGTGCTGAGAGGCATCAGCCTCCAGACAGCCAACAGACCAAGCTCAGCAGAAACCAGAGGGATCAAGATGAGCAGGATAAGTGTGGGCTGTGAGAACTGTAAGTATTACAGATGTGCTAATGAATGAACGAATGAATGGACTCTTAGTGTTGCTGTCGCGTGAAAACCTTGTACCTCCAAAATGTGAACTTTTCAGGTACAAAGAAAAACAACCTTGTGTTTAGCTTGAGGCTATGCATTTTAAAGGTTATCCAATGAGGGTTTCAAAAGCCCAAGGGTTGTAGAATCTTCTCAATCCATAGAGGACCATGTTGAACTTGACACATGAAAGTACCCAAAATTAGAGTTACAGGGTTTTCTCGTGACAACAGCCATAGATAATTAGATAAATGTATGGATGATAAAATACTGATCTGTCTCTATGTATTCATCAGGGAGCGAAGAGAAACCACTGAAGAAGAAGAAGAAGAAGAAGAAGAAGAAGAAGAAGAAGAAGAAGAAGAAGAAGAAGACGGGAATAAGAGGTTTCTGCAGCCAAGCGCTGAAAGCCGTAAGGCATTGCTTCTCCTGCCGCACCAAACCACAGGACGTGGAGGACGACATGGAGAAGACTAGTCCTAGCGATTTTTCCTCGCCAAGGAAGGCACAACAGCTGCTGTTCTCAGTTGGACGTTTAGAGTTCTACACTTTAAAAAGAAAAGGCGTGAGATATCTGTGTGTGTGCAATTGACATTTAAATGATTAATAAACAAATAAATCATTTGAATTGGCCATTTGACTGTCTGGTCATCTTTAAGGCTAAAGATAGGCCCAGGGTGGTAGGGTTACTACAGTGGTACAGTATCTTATTTAATTTGAGTTCAAGTTAAATGTATACACAAGCTAAATTTAAAAGAACAGTAAAACATATAGCTCATATCACAAATAATATGATATAATATTGTAACATAGTATAAAACAAGGGGAGAAAAAGAAATTTAGAAAAAACAGTAAAAACAGCTCATATCACATCAAATATGATATAATGTGCTTCATCTGCTTTAAATACTGTTGCTCCACTAAAGGTTAAAAAGAGGTCGACTGACAGAATCTCCCCATGGTTAAACATTAACAGTGTTAATAAGATTAAGAGAATCTGTCGAGCAGCCGAAAGAAAATGGAGGAAAACCCGGCTCACAGTTCACTGTAATATATACAAAGAAGCCATGACTGTCTATAACAAAGCAATACGTCTAGCAAGAAAAGATTACTTTTCCAAGATTATTACAGAGAATGCTGGAAACTCTAGAAAATTATTCTCCACTATTGACCAGCTACTCAACACTGCCCCCACTCGTCTGCAGTTCTCTGCATCAAATTGTGAAGAACTTGCATTGTTCTTCAATAACAAAATAACTTCAATTAGAACCAGCATTGCTGCTGATGTAAACACAGATGACCTCAGCAAACCCTGTAAAAAAGATGTAACCATGGGAAAATTCACTTGTATTACATTAACTGAGCTTTGCAAGACTGTCACCGAGTGTAACTCCTCCACCTCATGTATTGATCCTGTACCTACAGCATTTTTTAAGCGGGTGTTCGACAGTGTTTCAAGTCATGTCCTGAAGATCATAAATACATCCCTTCAAACAGGCATCTTCCCAGATGCCTTCAAAACAGCTGTTGTAAAACCCTTACTAAAGAAACCCAACCTAGATGGTCATGCACTGACCAACTACAGGCCGATATCCAACCTTCCATTCATTAGTAAGATACTTGAAAAGGTAGTTTCAGTGCAAATAAACTCCTTTCTTAAAGAAAATAATATCCTGGAGGAATTTCAATCAGGCTTTAGAACACACCACAGCACTGAGACTGCTCTTACTAAAATAATCAGCGACCTCAGACTAAACTCTAATGAAAATAAGGTCTCAATTCTTGTCCTCTTAGACCTAAGTGCAGCATTTGATACGATTGACCATGATATCTTAATCAATCGTCTTGAAAAGTTGGTTGGTCTTTCTGACTGTGTGTTAAACTGGTTCAAAACTTACATCAAAGGGAGAAAGTTTTACGTCAGTCTTGGAGATCATGTGTCTGAGAAACATGACATCTGCTTTGGGGTTGCACAAGGGAGCTGCCTTGGTCCATTATTATTCTCACTATACATACTGCCACTTGGTGACATCATTAGAGAGCACAATGTATGTTTCCATAGTTATGCGGATGACACGCAACTGTACATCTCTGCTGAACCAAATGATGCTGCAGCTATAAACTCCATTACTACATGTCTTTTGGCAATAAATAAATGGATGAGCAAAATTTTTTTAAAGTTAAATGAGGACAAAACTGAAATCCTACTAGTCGGCCCCAAAACAAAAAGGGAAATGCTGTTTAATAATCTGGGAACACTGACTCTGAGGTTACAAGTCTTGGTGTTATCCTAGATTCAGATCTAAGCTTCAAGTCCTACATTAACAAGGTGACAAAAACATCATTTTTCCACCTTAGAAACATAACTAAAGTACAACCATTTATAAATCAAAAAGATGCTGAAAAATTGATTCATGCCTTTATTTCAAGCCGACTCGATTACTGTAACGCACTTTTTACTGGTCTCCCGAAAAAAACCACTGAGAGACTTCAGCTTATTCAAAACTCTGCAGCTCAGCTATTAACCAGAACCAAGAGGAGAGAGCACATCAGTCCAGTTTTAGCTGCTCTACACTGGCTTCCTGTAACATTTAGAATTGATTTTAAGGTCCTCCTCCTTACATACAAAGCCCTTAATGGGCTAGGACCAAGCTACATTTCTAACTCCCTTGTTCACTACTTGCCTTCAAGAACACTGCGATCATCTGCTGCTGGTTTATTGGAGGTTCCCAGCAACAGCCAAAAGAAAATCGGGGATGCAGCCTTTGTCAATTACGCCCCAAAGCTCTGGAACACACTGCCTATAGATATCAGGGAAGCCAGCTCACTAAGTATTTTTAAAAGCTAAAAACTTATCTCTTCCCTTTAGCCTTTAACTAGCTACGACTTTCCTGATACAGGCCTTAAACTTTTTTTTATATTTATTTATTTTTTACACTTTGCTTTGCACTTATGCACTGCTGCACTTCTTTTAAAATGTTGTGTTTTACTTGATTTTAATTATTCTATGTACTCTATTTCTTAACTTTATTTTTATTATTATTCAGTGGGTTTTATTTTCCATATTATGCTCATTCTATGTCTATTTTCATGTATGTAATTTCTTTGTTGTAAAGCACTTTGAGCTGCATTTCTTGTATGAAAGGTGCTATACAAATAAAGTTTATTATTATTATTATTATTATTAATGTCACAGAAGATAGTATAAAACAAGGATAAAACGATACAAAAGAAATAAAACAGTACATAAGGAAGAAGAATGTTACATGATATATTGGATATTGGACCAGCTAGACTATATAGCAGCATTTCTAAGTTTGCTGCTACCCTATGATTTGAGCCAGTGGAGGGCAGATTGATTTACCCTAAAATAAAAAAAAATCCTTCATCCAGATTTTAACATAATCAACTCCATAACATGTATTTTCATTGGACGAGCTTAGTTCTCAAATAAAATTAAAACCTAATCCAGTGAGACTTCTCACCACAGCCAATATTTACAAAAATAGAAGGTAGTCTTATTCAAACTCAAACTGAAAAGTGACAAAGAAAAAAACTAAATCAACTAACTCAAGCCTATACTCTGCTTGCACACCACCTCGAACTCCACTCATCACCGATGGACCATAACACTGGCTAACTATGTTGTCAGCAGTGTTGGGCAAGTTACTGAAAATTAGTAATTAGTTACAGTTACTAGTTACTTCTCTCAAAAAGTAATTGAATTACTTTACCAATTACTGCATAATAAAAGTAATTAGTTACTAGGGAAAGTCACTTTTGCGTTACTATAAATGTCTGCTTCAATTATCTTATTAATGCACACAGCTATATCATTTTAATGTTGCTGTGGCACAGTGTGGGACAAGACAACTGTCAAATTTTATCTATCATTGTACCCATTATCACTATGATGAAAAGTAAGTAGTGGAACAATAAAACACAAAAGGTATGTTTTGATAGGCACATTTATTGTAGCCTCGACAGGCCTTCAAATCAAGCATTAGTACACTCTTTTGGCAGTGTAAAATTAAATAATTGTTTCTCAGACATTTGTCGTGTTGTTTTGCTAGGTGCTTCAGAAGATTAGAATCGCTAGTCTTTGATGTGGATAAAGTTTTCACACCTGCACATAGACTACAGCTCACCACTATATTTTTGTCCTTTATCTCAAGGAGGGACCGTATTTCCAGGACAGTAAGCTCGCGCCTGAACTGTCGGCCATTGTGTGGGCTAAGTTACCGGACCGGTAGTCTTTTGATTCACTTGCGCCACCGTAAGGTCGGATGATCATAAACGGATAATCCTCTGAAGTTGTACGCTATTTTCACGTAAAGTAAGGAGTAACAAGCCCATTTAAATTTCAGTAATTGTAAGTGCGTTATTTAATTTGAAAAAGTAATTAGTTACATTACTAGTTACCAACAAAAGTAATGGAGTTACTTTGTAACGCGTTATTCCCAACACTGGTTGTCAGCACTGTGGCCAGCATCAGAAAGATGTCTCAATATTTCAGTGGACATGTACTCAGCATCAAGTTGATGCAAGTCAATGAATCCAATCAGATGCTCCTCTGGCATGGAATTACATACAAACCGAATCATTATGGACAAATTCTCAACATTACACCTGTCCCTAGTCCCATCATTTTTCATGCAAAACCCTGCAGAGTCAGCGTTTGCATACCTTTTCCTGACCTCTCCAAGAACCATGTTTGCCAGTGTTTCAATTATCTCATTTTGAATATCCTTAGAGGTGTACTTGACATTTTTAGGTATACCCTTAGCAATATCAGCTAGCTTGTCGTCCTTCTCTAAGGTATATTCAAACAATTTCAAAAAAAGACCCGCAGCAATGTCATCAGCATCGGTGTCCCAGTGGTCACGCTTTAAGGTTTCTGTTGTTCCACGGATCCATAACTCGTTCACACACAGAAACTTAACTACACCACCAATGCTCTTGACATAATATTGGTTCTTTTCAAGCTCTGTTTTACCAGTCGATGGTTTCCCCTGTTGCCTCTCTGCATTTGTGCTCAGACCAGGTGGCTGCAGCCTATACATGACTGTGGCTGGATGCATGCTTCTGTAACCCCCTGTCTCGCTCGAGTGCTGCTTTCCAGTTGTTAAAACCACACGAGGTAAAAACAACATCCCTCTCACTGGCAGTGACATATTTCCAGAGTAGGGGTTTCTGGCACGACTTCACCTACTTCTAAGGTGCATGGAGAAGGGAAAAAGGTCTAAAAAGGTCAAAACTCCAGCAACACTTGTAATATATAGAACAACTTTATTGTTAGACCAACGCGTTTCGGCTTGTGGCCTTCATCAGGATCATCATGAAACACATTACAAACAACATATAAATAGGGCCAGTGACATATTTCCGACAGGGAAAACAGAAGCATGCATCCTGCAGAACAGAGTACTCCAGCCATGGTCGTGTGCGATACCAGGCAGGATTGAATGATCGTAATATAGCACCGAATGCACGCTTTGGGTAGCTGGCTAATATTGGCTGGGATGGTCGCTATTCAAGTCGCTAACCACGTGAGGTGGGGCTGAGGCAGCCAAGAGAGGGAACTGCTTTGGGGCAGTGCTTGTGGAGGGTACAGTACCTCTGATGTGCTAGCAGCAGTATCGCTAGAGGCAGAAGCAGCACTAGGCTTGCTTACAGGCTTAAAAAAACAATACATGCACACACACTATCACACGGTAAAGAAAAACCAAGAAAAAGCAACAGAAGATGCAGAATATATATATTACTTCACAACTTCAACAATATACTTTAATTTCCAACTTGAGAGAGAGATCACTGGCCACGGTCAGAGCTCAAATGAGCTGCAGCTGTGCTTCTCCTTTTATAGTGTCCTGCTTTAGGCTCCTCCCAACCTACATGACATGTCTCTAGGACTTAATTTTATAACTCCTGAACGGTAAGTGATACAGACTTGACCTTAATGTACAGTGTCTCATAATATTCAGGCAATATTCAGAGCAATAGTGACAGTACTGATGCAAAGAATGATGTGGCCCATGCTGCTGGTGGAAATGACTGTCAACCTTTTTCTCAGATGACCAGTGACTCTACATGCGTCATCACCTAGGTTGAGGCAAAGTGGCCTGGGTCTGTCCATGATGCACGCATCTTCAGGGAGTCCAGCTTGTGCTCCAAGTTTGAGCAAGGTAGCCAAAAGCTAAGCCCTGTATTGGAAAACATTAGCCCTTATTTGCTAATTCCTACTTTGCCCTCATGATCTAACAGTATATAATTCCCAATCCTGGCTTAGCAGGGGTACATGTAGTTCCATATAGGAGGTCTTGACCACTATACCATCCTGGGACACTTTAGTAGCATTAATTAAAAACTTAAAAACTTTTTTGACATTGGTCTAACTCACACTGAACTCTTGGATTTTGACAGCATCCACCTCCCTCTGCTCCTTCAGTTTGTGCTTCATCTCTGTAAAGGTCTCTTTCTCCTTCTGCCACTCTGCCTTGTCACTGAGCAAAGACACAAGAGTGCTTAGTGACTGTGTTCAGATGTTCTGGCTATTGTTTCGAGTTTTGCACTTAACTAGGTTATACACTTGGCATAACCTGTGTGAAAACTTCTGGCAGGCCCTGGTTGGTGGCTGGTGTTCTTTATAGAGGACTCCCTGTTGGTGGCAAATGACAGCAATCTTCCCTTTGTATTCCTCCAGCGCTGCAACCTGTTGCTTGCTTGTTTAATTTACATATAAGACATTTAGCTGACTCTTTTATCCAATCATGACTTACAATGTTTGGCCCCAAAAAGAAAAAGACAAAAGACAAAAATGAAAGAAGAGCTATCAATTGCACTGCTTCAGGTATGACAAAAGGTGTAATCGTGATAGACTGAGAAATGGGATCACTACATTTTTTTCAATAATCTGACCCAATAATCTGACCTAGCCTTTCTCGGAAATACTTGTTTTCATCCAGGAGGTCATTGATCCTCATCTCTAGCTGGTTGATCTCTTTGGTCATGACCTCTGCCTCAAGATCTCTCACTATTTGACTTTTACACTCCTTGATCTCAGCGATGGCTGCTTTCAGGTCATCCTTGCCCTGCTGCACAGCAACAGAGCTACGGTTACTAGTCCATCGCAAAGTGACTCTTTCTTCATATTGTAAATTTTCTTGTGAGTCAACTAAAAGCCTTTTTGGGGACATCAAGATGTGATTAGACATGGCATGAAAACAACTGCTTGGTTTGTAGACCCAGAAAGCACATTGATCACACCACAGTCGCATAGTCATTTCACTGTCTCTTTTTAAAGTCAAGATGGACAGGAAAAAAACACAACCGCAAAAGGGAAATTAGGTCTTAATTCGATTTGGCTAAAAAAACAAAACAACTTTGATGTAAGCCAAAAGTAAATAACAAATGGGGAAAGAGATAAACTATGGATGAGGCATTCAAAGATGGCGGCCCATTCATTCCAATGAAAGTTGCTCACCCAGCGCACACGCCGAAAAAGTTTCTAGGACTCTTACTTCCATGGCCAACAGCACCTGCGCAGTAGCGTTTTCATTTATTCAATCACAGAACATTTGCTTTATTTGTATAAATCTTACATCCAATATGAAGCAATTCAGTCTGGATAAAGTTGAGCTAAGCTAACGTTGGTAATAACGGTTAGCATAACAAGACAGAGTCAGCTAACACATCCATGGGTAACGTCAGACAAGTTACCTCAGTTAAAGATAGAAATGTTTGTTAGATCATAGACTAAACTTTGCATTTGTGATTTATGCTCCACTCGTGTTGCTCCACTTGTGTTGAACATTGTCTTGTGTTTCTCACAGGGAGCCAAGTTGCCACACATCGCTAGCCAGGTCCATGTCAAGGGTTTACTCACGCTTAACCAGGTGAGATTTATTTAATTTTGAACTTAATTTAGAGCGTTTTCGATGTGAGATGGTTCACATCGGTCACAGATAGTAATGTTAATGACTTGGTAGCACCTTTTTCACCTCCAGTGGAACCAGTGCTTCACAAATTAAGTACTTTTCACCCTATACTGTCATCATCATCATGATGTATGCTAACTGTTTTCTGTAAGACACTGAGCCGCAGTTACTTACTGCAGTTTCTTCTGTTACAGAAACTCCTGCTCTTCAAGAACCACTGACACTTCTCTGGAAAATGCTCCCAAAGAAATTTACTAATTTATGATGTGTTCTGGCCTTTTCACTAGTGTTTTTCTTAGATCAGATTTCTTAACCCCTTGCTTTTACTGAATCTTACCTTGTACTGACATATTACAGCTGCCCTCTGTGGACCGGGGCTGTCTAAATATCCACCTGTTATAAACTAGTGTTCCAGTTCAAATATGATTCTGTTTTGTTTTTTTTCTCTTGTAATGCTTGATACTCCTGAGAATGTTTCACCCATATAAAATGGAACATGTAGAATGGAACGTATTTTGAAATAAATGTTCACTTTACATATAACAGCTTGTAACACTTTTCTCCATCTTACCTTGGTTATTACATTTTACCAGCATTATGTTTTTCTAGTCACAAATATCAATATTATGTTACTAACAGTGTTTTTATTTATACAAGTCTTACAGAATATACACTGATATATTTTTTGAATGTCTCTTCCTTGTGAGTAATTTCTGACAATATTGACTAAAGTCAGACATCTAGACCACATAGTCCAAGTTAACCAACACGCTGTTGCCTCAATGTAGAGATAGTATTACTTGTAGCCATTATTATTCTGCTGCATGTATTGATTTAATCCATGGGACTGAACTACACCAAAGGTGGGTCACCTCACAACATTTAGTCATGACATAAATATTAGTACTCTGATCAAACACAGTCCTATATAAACAGTGTATGAAGATAGGTTTGCATTACCCAACTTAGATCCAAGGTTTGCTAGTGAAAAAAAAATCTGTTTATCATTGGGAATATTCTAGGTTTGTTTGGTGTCACACCAAGGTTTACTTGAGTTTACAAATGTTATGCTATCTAGACGCAAAATTTCTATAAGCTTGATCTCCCTATGCAGTGCCCAGAAACAAACCTGGTTGGAAGAAGACTCAATTCCATTTACATAATAGACATTATCAGTAACTCAAGCAGGTTAACTCAGATTGGACATCTAAATATAAATTTACAGACAGTAAAAGAAATTAGAATTAGAAAAGAAATTAGAACCATCAAAGCCCAAATATATTAATAATTTTAATTGGAAAAAGAAAAGTACATAGGCATAGTCTGTAAACGCAGAATTTTGAGATGTAAATAAATATACAGTAGTAAGCAGGTGCATAGAACGGCATATGCTACAAGTAGCTGGTTAACGCAATGTTAAAACATTTGCTAGCTTATAAGCGACCTATTTCATTGAGAGAAACAAAAACAAAATAGAAACCATCCGTTATTGTTCTGAAGTCTTGCCTGTTAAACCTAAGTGTCGGCGGACTTGTAGGTTGAGTTTAATGTGATCTAGTTTGATCACATGCAGCTAAAAGCCTCCGCTAACAACCAGCTAACTGTATAGCTTGTCAACAGTGGAAGTAGAAGCGGTGAATGCGCACGGAGCGTTCCCGTGGCCTAGAGGCGCGTTCACGGAGCTCCAGAAAATACAGCTTTATACGGCTCTTGGTGGAGTCATTGGGTGGAGTCAAAAAGACTCCATTTTGACTTTGTGCGATACCCAGAAAAATTTTCCCGGAGTTTTACGTTTCTTTTCCCATGTATCTCTATGGGAAAAAGTATTTTTGGGCCCCATGGCGTCATGTGACTTGCAATACCGAGCTTGGCCACTATGCCAAAATCGGCGCACAGCCCAGAGCTGTTCCTGGGGGCTTGGTTGTGCGGGGATGTGGGCGTGTTTATTTGTGCTTTAGAACGTAACCGCTGTGAAACAATCAGAAAATAACGTTTTATTTCTCTGATTCACCGGCTTTCTCACTACCACTGCTCCCTCTCTTCATTCACTCTCTAGCTCGCTCAACCACTGCTGCTCTCTCTCTCTCAATTCAATTCAATAGGCTTTATTGGCATGACATTTGACATGTGTTGCCAAAGCACAATTACGATTATGAAAGACAATGTTAAGGAATGAAATTAACAAAGAATAATGTGAATAGCAATATTAGTTAATAGAGTAAAATAGATAATGAAATGAAAAAAAATCAGTATATAAGTAATATGGGGGATATAAGGGATAATAATAATATAAGGGATAATAATACGAACGATTTTTCCCTTGACACTTAGTGAAATTTTAAAAATTCTAAATCTACCAGGGTTACGGATACGTAACTTTTAACGGAGACACTTTCTCATAACTCCCAAACCGTGAGTGGTACAGCCACCAAATTTGGTGTGTGTGATCGTCTCTTCCAACTGCCTATGTGTGCCAAGTTTGGCGCCACTAGTGTCTTCCTTTGATATAGCTGCCATGGACTCCCATTCAAAAAAGTTTCGAAAATTTCATAAAGTGTCAACATTTTTATATCTCCGGAACGGAAGGTCAAGGGCATCATGCAAGCCAAAATTCTGGGGGGGCACAATTAGAGCGGGGGGCAAATAATTACACAATTTTCTGCAATTTGACATATTCAAAGACTTTTGGGGGATTATTTTAAAACTTCACTAAATCAGTTTTTGTAGCTCAGTAATCTCCCACTTTATATTAGGGTAAATACTGTATATTTATTTAGAGATTTTCATGTCAATTGTTTGTGCTGTTATGGTTATTGAAAATGACACTCCTTCACTCACTTCTACACTAGCTTCTACACTGCTGCCCCTTTTCTTGAAAAAGAGCTAAATCTTGTCTGCTTCACCCAAAAATTTTAAATTCACATAAAAAGACTATATCCACAATGCAAATTAATATAAAGAACATAAATGATAAAGCCACAGATGAAAGGAACCTGCCAACATGGCAATAGCTGTATTTGCAAACACAAAATAGCCTATCACTATAAATCTCACCTAAGATAACCTACCTCTTGCATCAACCTCCTGACTGAGGACAGGGCTGGGGCTTTCTGTCATTTTTTTTTTAAAGATTTTACTCTGCATCTTGACCTGGAGATATCAAGTGGAATTCAGTGTTTTGCTAACTATAACCTGTGATAGTGGTGGTAAAAACTATCAGCTCACTGCCATAAGATTCACACAGCTCTCCTTTACCAATATTAACTAGGATGCTATGCTATCACAAGTCACGACTAGCTAGCGAGCCAGAAGGCTAAACAACCGGATTGAGGGTTGGCTACTAGTATAGCCAACTATCTTGCTATGCAAACTATGCCTATATTTCTCAAATGCAATTAAGTGTGTATAACTAATTGCATTTCATTTTCACACGTTTGAAAAAGGGATTGATGCTCTACTAACCACTTCAGCAACACACCGTTAAGCTGTAGCCTACGGGCGTTTTTTAAAAATCGGACTCTGGTTCGTTTTCCCCATTGGTGCGATTCGTTTGGGCAGGTGTGAACACAGTAATCGCATAAACAACTGCACCGAGAACCTTTAGAGGAGGTGGTCTCGGTCCGGTCCCAAACGAACTCTGGAGCAGTTTGTTTGTGGTGGGAACGTGATCCGACCTCGATCCGACCCAACTACCAGGTGAACTCAATTTACTCTGCAAGTTTGAGCTAAACGGCTCCTGTAGCCAGGTAGAGCAGGTATAGCCAGTATAGCATTTTCAAGACGTTTCCTCGAAGTGCATTCGGCATTCTGCTGGTACAGTTTTGCCTGGTATGTTGCCAAGATAATTACAACAGTTATGAGCAAATGCCAACTCTGCCGTTGCTGCATGTTGCATAGCAATGTGCACTAGTCCAGAACACGGGATCTTCTTCCTGTATTTACTTTCTTGCTCCCGCCCCGACACATCTGACCAATAAGTGGAGTGAACGTTCCCACAAGGTTTGTACTGATGCATTTTGGTTTGCTTGGATTTTTCTCCGTGTGAAAAGAAACCGAACCAAGGGGAAATAGCTCCAATTCGGACCAGAGCAAATGAACTATAGGTGTGAAAACGCCCTACATCTCCTCCATTGATGAGCAACAGAGTGCTGTGTGCGTGCGTACCTGCTGTTGCGAACCGATTTCATCCTGCAACTTTTGGAAGAAACCAATACCATAGGGAATGGGGGTGTGTTACATGTTTCACTCATAATATAAAATTATCATAATGACATTATAAAAAATAATAGTAATGAAATAAAATAAAAATATAAAAAATCCAGATATCAAAAATCTGGTGGGGCACGTGCCTGGGCATGACACGTCCAGGAGTTGGTTTCAAGTTGCTATCACTTACTGTTTCAGAGTTATGAATTTTAACCTATTTTTGGAACGGATCGTAATTTTCGTAATATCGTAATATATATATATATGTATATGTGTGTGTGTGTGTGTATATATGTGTATAGATATATATATAGATATATATATATATGTATATATGTATATACATATATATATATATCTATCTATATATATATATATCGATACATTGAAGTTTGAGTATAGGGTATAGAGTATAAGACTACCTTCTAGTTTTGTAAATCTTGGCTGTGGTGAGAATGAAATGAAAATAAATTATGGAGTTGATAATGTTAAAACATATGGATGAAGGTATTTTTTTATTTTAGGGTAAGTCAATCCTCCACTGACTCAAATCATAGGGTAGCAGCAAACTTAGAAATGCTGCTAAATAGTCTAGCTGGTCCACTATCCAATATATCATGTAACATTCTTCTTCCTTATAGGGTTGTCACGATACCAATATTTTACCCTGCGATACTATACCAGCCAAAGTATCACGATACTGGGTAGTATCGCAATACCGCGGAGAAATCTATTTTTTGTACAATCACAGGTATTAGGGAATTAGTGGGAGCTTACAGGAGCTTATCCTTTTACTTTGTTATTGTCATCTATAGTGGTTATTTGCATAAAAACACACATTTCAAATGATTAGGAAATAAATTATTGTATTTTTATTTAAATATTTGCTTTGATTAAAAAAAATTCTTGGCATTAGTAGTTTTATATTATAAGCTGCTTAGAACTAGTGTTAGGAAGTTAAACAGGTCATAATTCCCTCTTTAATATCTATTATTTTATATTGCTGTGAAAACATCAACAAATTTCTCCTTCAAACAACTGTATTTATTCAAGTTTCTCGCCAAAAACTAAATTTTACAAGATTACATTTGAACACATCCTGATAACGTTATAATTTACCTTCGCCCAATACTCATTTTTACTGAATAGAGCTTGAACACATCATAATGTAACTCAATGCAACCTAACGATAACAAGGAGCCGACAGCAGCTCAGTGAGGGTCAGCGACTAACGTTACGGTAACCCGACATACAACATTAACGCTAGCAAGCATTTCCTTACAGCTGATGACAGGCACTCTGTTAGCTAGCTAACATTAGCTAGCAACAGCACACGCTTTAAGAAGTTTATTCATTCATTTTTAATGGCAAAAAAACTGCTAGCTAACCTCATTAGCTCTTTGCAATGCCCACATTAGCTCTTTGCAATGTGTTTTGGCACAGTTGGCACTGGTATAGTGTGCAACCCTACTTCCTTATGTACTGTTTTATTTCTTTTATATCGTTTCATCCTTGTTTTATACTATCTTATGTGACATTATATCATATTCGATGTGATATGAGCTGTTTTTACTGTTTTTTCTAAATTTATTTTTCTCCCCTTGTTTTATACTATCTGTTATAATAGCCTTAAAGATGACCAGACAGTCAAATGGCCAATTCAAATGATTTATTTGTTTATTAATCGTTTAAATGTCAATTGCACACAGACAGATGTCTCAGTCTTTTCTTTTTAAAGTGTAGAACTCTAAACGTCCAACTGAGAACAGCAGCCGCTGTTGTGCCTTCCTTGGCGAGGAAAAATCGCTAGGACTAGTCTTCTCCATGTCGTCCTCCACATCCTGTGGTTTGGTGCGGCAGGAGAAGCAACGCCTTACGGCTTTCAGCGCTCGGCTGCAGAAACCTCTTATTCCCGTCTTCTTCTTCTTCTTCTTGTTCAGTGGTTTCTCTTCTCTCCCTGATGAATACATAGAGACAGATCAGTATTTTATCATCCATACATTTATCTAATTATCAATGGCTGTTGTCACAAGAAAACCCTGTAACTCTAATTTTGGGTATTTTCATGTATCAAGTTCAACATGGTCCTCTATGGATTGAGAAGATTCTACAACCCTTGGGCTTTTGAAACCCTCATTGGATAACCTTTAAAATGCATAGCCTCAAGCTAAACACAAGGTTGTTTTTCTTTGTACCTGAAAAGTTCACATTTTGGAGGTACAAGGTTTTCACGCGACAGCAACACTAAGAGTCCATTCACAGTATGATGTCATTCACACTGTTGTCACTTTAAAATGCTTCATTACAACACAAGTTAATATGAATATGAATTAGCACATCTGTAATACTTACAGTTCTCACAGCCCACACTTATCCTGCTCATCTTGATCCCTCTGGTTTCTGCTGAGCTTGGTCTGTTGGCTGTCTGGAGGCTGATGCCTCTCAGCACATATTTAATCAGCCTGCTGCGGAACTTTGGCACCTTCTCCTGCGTGAGGTTCTTCATCTTGTCCACGGGGTATTTCTGACGCAGTGAGACCCCGACATACCGCAGCAGACTGACGATATCCTTTTCTTCCAAGCAAGCGTTGACTTGGCTCCAGTCTGTGGTGATGTCTGCCCACTGTACATTAGACAGTCTCTTGGTGACGTCATCCACCATTTCCTCTAAATCCAGGATGGCATCTGAACGGGGCAACTGAAACAGCACCCTATAAAAAATCTCCCAAAACGTGTCCTTATGAATTATCACTGGCCTCCCCCGAATGGTGGAGGACTCAGCCGACAAAGCATACAATATCTCCGCTCTTCTGAAGTCGGAGACAGATGAAGAGGAAGAGAGGGAGTCCACAGAGGAAGCTGGACACTCAGCCAGGAGCCTCTCCACCTCCATGGACACGGCAGCCCTGATGGCAGAGGTGATCTCTTTCTTGCCAAGGGGCAGGTTAACTCTGAGTTCCTTGTACACTGAGCTGAGGATCCGCCTCTTGGTGGTCTTGGTGAAGAACACACAGAGCTCCCTTGTGCGGTCCATGGCTGCTTCTGTGTCAGACTCTCCAGAGACATCTTCCATTACGCACACCGACACTATTGCAGCATCAATGAGAGAAAACGGCTCCCACGAGCCGCTGTTCTCAGGTGTGTTGCCCAACTCCGTTTCGATGTCCTTGAATAACTCCATGACGAGGTCCGTCACCACATTATAGATGCAGCTCGGGTTGGACATCTCCTTCATTGACTCGCGTGCCTCAAATTCAGCATCATTCATCTCTGCCTTGTTACTCAGAAATACACTAGTATTGTCACTCTGAGATGAACAAGATGATGTGTGATTTGAGGCGCTGTCAGCAAAATCATCCCCTTCAAGATCAGGAGGGGAGGCAAAGAAAATGTCATCATTGCCAGGGCTTCCTGATTCAGGGGATGCGGATTCCTGCCGATTGGACGGCGAGGAGGTGGATGGGGCAAAATCATCCTCTTCAAGATAAGGAGGGAAGGCAAAGAGAATGTCATCATTGCCAATACTTCCTGATTCAGGGGATGTGGATTCCACGACAATGTAGTGTGACTGCTGTTTGGATGGCGAGGAGATGGATGGGGCAAAATCATCCTCTTTAAGATCAGGAGGGAAGGCAAAGAAAATGTCATCATAGACAGGGCTTCCTGATTCCGGGTATGCAGTTTCCACGACAATGCGGCGTGGCTGCCGATTGGACGGCGAGGAGGTGGATGGGGCAGCGATGATGTCTTTCTGCTGCCACTCCTGGATCATGGAAACAGGAAAGATGCAAAGAAGAAAGGAGAGGTTAATTGGAGTATTGCCAATAGCTAGGTTACTCTGCATATAAATGTCACTGACTATGTTTGAAATACTCTGGTTAGGGTCTTATTCAGGTTAAGCTGTTTACATGAACCTTTGATACTCTGTGACTGGGTATCCCTGCTGTCATAAATATACCAATTAACAGAATATTACTGTCTACCTGGGGAGCCCCACCCACAGTTAAATCTAAAGTCTGCCAGCAAAAAATTGATGACTAGTAACTCTAGTTACTGGTAAAAAACAAATTAGCTACTAGTACTGCAGGGAGAGTGTGTGCACATGTACACACACAAGCATGCACAGACAAGTGCACATGCACGCACACACACACAGAGCACTGCTTTTTTGCACTGAAAATGTGCATAATCCATCTTAAAAAAATATAAATATCTATCTCCCCCTATTATCACAGATACATGACATTTTAACATGGAAGATCCTCCCAATTTTTTTTAGGCAGGATATAATTGAAATGAATATCCTATCCAGACCTATTTATTTAAAAAGCAGGAGGTTTGGGATTGCCAAATATTACTATATTACTGGGCAACCCAGCCAAGAGCAATTGGACAGTGGTTAGTACAATCTCAGAATGCTTGGGTAAAATTGGAAAAATCAAGAGGTGACCCCACACCAATTAAATCATATTCTCTATTTTGGAGTTAAAAAAATATTACAAACAATCCTATTATTCTTAACTCCCTGGAAATATGGGAAGTATCACATCAATTTGTGAAAGGGGCTTCCCCACTATCACCTTTTGTTCATATTTGAAGGTACACATCTTTGCCCAAAGGTATTATCGAAGTCCAATACATTTTTAATAAAGGTCTGTTACTTTCATTTAATAAATTGCAGACAAAGTATAATATCTCTCACTATGATTCCACTTACAAGTAAGGCATTTGATCCAAACTAAGCAACAGGGTTTTGATAAACCAAAGCCCTCAGTAATTAATCTGATACTAAGAAATACTCTGGGATACAGCTGATTCTTTCAGTTCTAATTTGAGATATAAAACATGACAATTTAAAATTTTACACAGAGTTTAGGCTACTTTACACCAGCAAGACTACACAAATGCACCCAAAGATGTCTTATGTCGGAGATGCAAGAAACAAAAGGCTTGATTTTACATATGCTCTGGCCTTGTTCAGAACTAAAAAAATGTTGGGACTCAGTATTAATGTAACAGTAGGCTACTAAACTTTACTGACTGCTGTTGACTGCTCATTTATCTACAGACCCATGTGAACTTTGTGCTTTTCCTTTGCAAAAATCAATAATATACTGTATATATATATATACGCTACTGTACATAAAAAGTACTATGTAGGTCTAGTTAATGAAAAGTAATAGAAAAACGGACGAAATAGGCTACTCACCACCTCCGTTGACTCCTCCACTGCAATCATAGACAACTGTTGAATAGTACTGTATGCTCCTGTGTAACTGGCTCCTTAGGTCACTAGGCTTGTCTTCTCAATGTCCAAAGTGACACAGAGCCATTCCTGTCAGTTCTGGGGTTTAAATAGTCTACACACAGCGGTACGTCATATTGACCCCATTATGACGTCAGAGCGCTTTGACGACCTGGGAGACGCGGCCCAGGCAGGCAGCCAGCTTCACAGTAAAAATAGCATTTTATCTTATAGCTTCATGAATTTTACTAGAAACAAGAGACAAGTTTCTTGAGACAAGAAAAAGGCAGATAAAGCTGGCCAACCCGAAAGCCGCTTTGCATTGGAAACGGTCCGAACTACTGGCAGATATTTTAAATTTGTTTTAACTTAATAGATTAAATGAATATATTAAGATGGATTTTTTTTTTTGCAGTGTAATGTTATTTTTTGCAGGTTATACGGTGAGTGTGCAAGAATCCATAACTATATAATAATATTAATTTAATATTAATTATATAAATAGCCTATTAGGCCCGACTATGATAGCTAGTGCCGATGTTGTCGCATTTTGACTTCGATCAAACTATTGAAAGTATTTTCACACGTGATTGGCCGCATGGCAGAACCACAGTCTGTTGAGGGGGTCCAGCTCTGAGAGGTAAGTAGAAAAAAACCGTGGCTCCTAAATCCTGAGCCCATGGAGTCTAATGGAGGCCCCCACGTTCACGTTGCTTAAAATTCACAGGAATAAGATGAGAGAGGAGACGTTCCTTACGCATTACCAACATTATCACAACATTATTTAACCTGTAGTTAATCTTAGTCATGCTGGTTATTGCCTATAGGGAATAAGTGGAGAGGAGAGACGAGTGTGGTGTAAAAGCTCATTCCAAGAAATTCCGTGCAGTTAATTCACTATGACTGAAGAAATTAATATGCTTTAATTTTGTAAATGTTTGTGTAAATGTATTGCTTACTTTTGACAGTGTGTCTATAATATGTAACGTGTGCAGGTAATGAAGATAACAGCACTATGGTTGCTAAAAGAGCAATTTGAAGCTAAAAAATAAGAACTCCTCAAGGTACTGAGAAATAAAGGGAGGGAGTTATTTGGCTTTAACAGAACACCAATTCAGATCAGCAGTGACAGGTCTATAGTGTTGTTGAAAGCTGGTATGCGTATCTTCAATAGAGACAGCATGAGCATATGAAGCCTATTGGCAATGTACAGCTTCAGTATTCTGCTGAATTCCACACAACTGGAAGAAACCGAGGGAGTAGTGTGTGTGTACATGCATTGTACTTGGTAACAAAAGTAATACTAATGGAAGCTGTACTTGCCAGACTGAAGTCCAAAACACAGACGCTATCAAAGGTAGAACTGGATGATGAAGTGGATGTACAACAATTTGCTATGCATGACATTGACATTTTTGCCTCAGCTGATGTAGTCGAGAGTAAATCCCCATTTAAAGACAACTTTGAACAAATAAGGGCAAAAGCCAATTGACTGCCATGATTTTTCTTAAACAGCTTGGGTCTAAATGTTACAGGTCTGCAGGAGTGTTTTGGCATATATAACTTGTGCAGTTACAATGAAAGGTGACCTGTGTAGTGTTTCATCTGTGTAGCCTATATATCGCCTAGTACAAAAATGCCAAATCTCTGTTTAAATGTAGAAGGGAACTTTCAACTAAATGATTACAACAATTCTTATCATGGGAAAACATTGTAGGCTACAGATTGTATAGTAGTGTAGCCGAGCGTTATTGCGCCTGTCCTTCTGCAGGTTATAAAATAAAAACACGGAGGCTCCGTCATCTGAACAAGACACCTGTCAACACTTTATTCCTTCCCAGAGTCAATTACAGTCCACACACACACTCACCACTTCCGTTCTTACCCTACGATATGGACCAAAAATCATATCTCTGTATTTTTAGGCTGAATGGCGATACACGATATATATCTTGGTATTTTCTACAAAGTGGGCTAAATGTTCAGTTGTAAGTCAAAGCCACAGGTGAGATGTCACAAGCACTTTTATTAAAACAAGACTGTGATCAAAATAAATATATGATATGGACAAAATCAAATATCACAATATTTTTGACCAAATATCTTGAAATCGATATTGCGACAATATTGTAGGGATGACTATTGGTGCTTTCACAAAATATTTACATAATGAGATTTTTGATAAATAATCATCAGTAATGTGGATATAATGACTAAGTGGGTAAAGGCAAATAATAGAACAGCTAGAACAGTCTGGTAAGTTCAGAAAATGACATCACTTTACTGTAATGCAGCCTTTAAAACCAGGAAAAGACAACACTTATGCCATATCACGATATTACGATATCCAAAATCTTAGACGATATCTAGTCTCATATCACGATATTGATATCATATCGATATATTGCAGCCCTAATTATTATGATTATTATTATTACTATTGTTATTATTATAATATTAATATTATTTACAAAGTCAATTACTCCATCATCCTACAGGAAAAAAATGTGTCTACTCAGTCAGTGTCACTTTTAATTATTTAGAAGAAAAAAATCGACCCATTATTTGAGTGTGTTTTGTGTAATTTCCCCCTACACATCAGTGTGCCATTCAAAGATGTGTATGTGTATTCACAGTATGCCATCGTGAAGATATTTAGAGGTTAAAGTACCATGTTATGTTCCTTGTTCATTGTGTATTAATGACATCTAGTGGACATTTGAAGACCCTACACAGACTAGTTAGTGTGTGTGCAATAAGTTAACATTATCCGGTGAAAATCTAAAGATTTCTGGGCTGGGCTAAGCCACCAGTGTTTCAAGATCCTAACAATGCCTCTGGCCAACCATCTGAACATACATTAATTGAACAAAAGTGCAATAAAAAGGTTCATTTCTTTGTGTACATGTTTAACTGTTGGTTTTACATGTTTATAAATATTGAACTCAATAAAAAACTAAAGTGAAAAAAAAAAAAAGGTTCATTTCTATATGCATTTTGGTCAGATTTTTTCTCTCTCTTTGAAAATCTGTCATTCGCCCTTTTAAAGAGCTAGACACGGGGCAGCTGGAAGGTGCACCTGAACAGTTCCCATCTTTCAGGATCCCACTTCTTGTACAGCTCCTGCAGGGTTTTAGCGTCCTCCAAAGCATTATGGGCATCGTAGGATTTTTTCAGGAAGTACCGGACCAGATACTCCTGAGAATACCTGGCCAGGCCGGGAGCGTAGAGCTGCTTGCTGAGCAGGAAGGTGTCCAGAAATGTAGACACCACCTCCTGGAAATCCTGCGTGAGGGAACACTCTTGTAGCACTCTGGCGAGTATGGGCCCGTCGAAACGCTTGGCATTGTGGGCCGCCAGCAGCAGGGGGCGGCGGAAGGAGCGAAGGAAGGAGATGAAGGAGGAGAGAGCCTGGCGGAGGGGGACGGTGTCCACAGGCCGGCCGTGGAGCAGCAGGGCGTCGCCGCGGACGGTGAAGCCTGTGACACGGGTGGCATCGTCGGTGATGGGGCAGCGAGGGAAGGCGTAGGCGTTAAAGGACCGCTCTCCACTGATGGCCGACAGCTGGACGATGTCACACACCGCGGTGTCTGAGAGGGCAGAGGAGAGAGAAAAATACAATATTAAAAACCAAAGCGGTCAAAACATCTTTGGCACTAAGCGCTCAATGCTTAGTGCACTGCCCAGAGATCACCTGTCAATCAAACAGTGTGGGCGGGACTGTGACGTCTTTTCCCTTGGGTTTTCTGTTGATGCAGTTTGAGTTTCTCTTTTCTTTGTCTGTTCAGCCATGGTGGCTATCGCTGCTCATGCTAACTACCCAGTTCTTCTTCTGTTTAATCCAAACAAACCAGAAAAATAAAAAGCATCATCATTTTTTGAATGACCCATACCTGTGTTTAGAGCGGCAAATGTTAATGCTTTTCAAAGGTTTAACCGCTATTGTTATATCAATCAGCAATAGTAAAACAGACTAGACATAGATTCATTTCTATGAAAATGTTGCAGATTGTTTAACAAATAGTGCCCAAATAAAATATATTCCAGGTGAATTATTGGATATAACGTCCCTGTTCTGCCACCAGGGGGCAGTATTACCTATAGGTTAAGGTAGAAGACGGCCTTAGGTCCAAAAAGCGATTGTCCACCAAAAAGTGATTGCCGTCCGCGGGAGCGCGCGCAGCCTGTTAAAGCTGTATCGCCCAGTTTATATAGGCCTACGTCTACAGCTGCTTTTATCTGGATCAAACAGTCATAACGTGCAAATACACATAAAGTTTATGTCCGTGGTAATAGCATTATTTTACCTGCTCTGTGCCCTAGATTATAACCAGTTCAGTCCTTTTTACCAGTTTAAATATCTTTAAAGTGGAAATAGGCCAATACAACCAGTAACATGCCGTTTTCCACTTGCCAAAAAGTGATTGCAGCCCCTACCTTGTGACTGAAAGGTTGGTTCTGCCTCAAAATGACTTGGTTTCAGTCACGAGGATTATATTGTAAGGATTATGGCCCCCCACAGTCCCTTTTACCTGTTGAAATACCTTTAAAAGGGCCAATACAACCAGTAACATGCTGTTTTCCATTTGCCAAAAAGTGATTGCAGCCCCTACCTTGTGACCTTGAAAGGTTGGTTCTGCCTCAAAATGACTTGGTTTCAGTCATGAGGGTTATAATGTAAAGATTAAGAGGAGGCAAGAGGCCCCGCACATGCAGAAAGAAAGAATTTATCTGCCAAGCATGCACCACCCCACTACTACTGTGTAAATGCAGATATACTGGTATATTGTATATAGTTGTATATAGTTTTTATGATCGTGTTGACAAAAATATCCAGAAATTGTGGCTACAAAGTGAAGCAGAAATGCAGTTTAAAATGGAAGCAATAGAAGAATATTATAAAACCTGCAAAATATAACCAAAAAAAAAAAAGGTTATTTCAAAGCGATTGGCGGCAAGACAGTACCAGCGTAAGGCTGAACTTTTTTTTTCAAGTCATTTTGAGGCAGAAATTTAGATACACTTGTATATTGTATATAGTTTTTATGATCGTGTTGTTCTGACTGTTCTGACTCTGTGTTTATTAAAATATCCTATGTTGAACGTATGAAAAATATGTCTGCAGGATACATGACGCAAGACAACAATACTTCAAAATATGTAGGCTACCTGTAGGAGATATACTGTGCATATGTCCACTGAAACAAGGCAGAGGACACATAGCGTGTTATTATCTTTATGGTTATGAGGTAAGGAAGTTGGTTTGATGGCTGAAAATATTCATTAACAAGGTATTTTTGATCAAGTCATTTTAAGGCAGAACCAACCTTTCAGTCACAAGGTAGGGGCTGCAATCACTTTTTGGCAAGTGGAAAACGGCATGTTACTGGTTGTATTGGCCTATTTCCACTTTAAAGATATTTAAACTGGTAAAAAGGACTGAACTGGTTATAATCTAGGGCACAGAGCAGGTAAAATAATGCAGAGTCATAAGGATAATTGCAAAAGAGATCATTTCTTTATTTTATATATAACCCATCCATAAATCATGTTTATTATAGTCTAGTTCCCAAATATAGGCCTAACAAGGATATTAGACATACCAAACACATATAAACATCGGAAACAATAGGCTACTATAGTATTGCCTATAATCATGTAAATGTCATGCCCGATTACGCTATAAACTGCAAACACTTCTTTGGCCACAATTGTGACTATTCGGTTACAAGAGACGTAAAAGTTTTACAAAGACATACCTTTGCTATTACCACGGACATAAACTTTTGTGTATTTGCACGTTATGACTGTTTGATCCAGATAAAAGCAGCTGTAGACGTATATAAACTGGGCGATACAGCTTTAACAGGCTGCGCGCGCTCCCGCGGACGGCAATCACTTTTTGGCGGACAATCGCTTTTTGGCACGACAGTTGTGTTTTGTTTGGAAGCTTTGGCAAAGTAAAAAAGGATCTTCTTGTGCCAATACAGCTTCTTGAATTGAAATGAAGACAAATGTAATGATTTTCCATTCACACAAGTCCTGCCAAATGTGTCATGGGAATCAATACAGTCAGCAAATAAACGAAACAAACACAACACAGGCCTCAGATACTTGGCTGTTTAAACTAACTCTACTAATGACTAACCATGTTCCTGACAGACAGACAGACAGACAGACAGATATATTACATTACCTAATCCAGTCGTCTCCAGGTCAAAGAAAACAATGGTGTGTTGATCAGACATCTGTAGGATTTAAGGACAGAGACATTTGTGTCCAGTCTTGTCAGAGGAATTTGACTTGATCCACCTATTATCATGTCTAACATGTCTTTGCAAATCTACATGAGAGAATCCATATTCATCATGATCATTAAAACAACAGGCAACATTGATCATTTCTGAAACCATGTATTGCGTTATTCTAGAGGAAAACTAAAAAAAACTTTAAAAAAAAATACAGTTATTTTGTATGATGGAAATTGTAGTTCTCAGCTTTATCTGAGAAAATACAAAAGTCTCTGTGAAAGATAGATAAGCTTACCGTGGACTGTGTGATGGCGGCGTCACTTGGGTGGTGTGAGAGGTTTCATGTGAAGTCAAAAGGTCTATATGAGCCGCTGAGTCTAAAGAGATTAATGACAGGATCAGTTTGTGGCATCAGGGCGGGCCGGGCCGGGCTGCAGGTGAATCACAGCCACGCCTCAAAACTTCTACACACTTTGCTTTCACTTCAGAGGAACAGAAACTAGCGTGACAGACGAATGGCGGGTTTTTTTTTTTTTTCGTTTTTTTTTTAAATGATTCACCACGCTTCCCTGTTATGTTCGGCTGGCTGTCCGTCAACCTGGCAACCGGTAAACAAAAGATATTTTCAGTGAAAGGTGGAATATTCCCCGCGGTTCGTTCAGTTTCCTTTTCCCCTCCGGTGACTGATGGGAAGGGAGGGCTTTAGTTTTGTTTACGCTGCTGTAGCATGGGAAGCTCGTATCCTATTCTGCATAGGGCATCACCACAAAGTTAAATTCATTCCAAAGAAATAAGTAGCCTACCTTTTTAAGTTAATCAAAAACTATAAACTATAGTACTATAGCCTATATAATATCATATAGGAATATTATTGTGATACCATAGGAGATTAAAAAATATATATAAACATAAGTGACACAGACACACTCCAAGGAATATTATAGTGATACCATAGGAGATAAAAAATAAATATATATATGTATAACACCATAAAGTGCCCTACCCAGATAGCATGCAGATGGGCTTTGAGTGGCCCACATATTAAAATGTGAATATGGCCCAAATGTCCCAAAACAGATCTGGGCCACATATATAATACCTTAAAAGAGCCAGACTACATTTGGGCCACCTCTGGCTGATATTCAGTATGTGTTTCTCTTTGTACTTGATTATATTCAAGTGTACCTGATGTGAATGATGATTTGATTGATCTGATTTTAGTCATCAATAAAAATGGCAAAACGAGAATTTTTATTTTGTCTTAAATTTTACGCTAGATGTAGTTGACTATTCTTGTTTAGGCCTACTACAACCATTATTATTAGCCTATTATACCCTAATTATTATATTAGGGTAATGGGTTATGGTAATAGTTCCTATAAACTCACTATAGAGACACATTATAAATCCCTATAGGAATTATTTTTCTAAGGGCTTGAGTCTAGTCTAAATTTGTATTCACGTCAAATACACTGTGTGGCATTTACCACCAGCACTTTTTTGATAGGAGCAAATGAAAATATTCTCCGTACCTGTGCTTGATAATCAATCAATTTACAAATTAGTTATTAGGAAAAAGGGGTAAAATGTTAACTGTTTTTTAGGGCAGCCACAAAAAGTTGCTTTGCATTCCAAAAACACATGTAACTTACTTTTCTTTAAAACTTTTCCGGACATTGAACTGTTAGCCGTGGGACTCCGGCCATATTATTTGCCCAGGGAAATGTCACATGTCATTGTGGTGGCTGTTTACACCCCCCCCCCCCCCCCGCCAACCCGACGTCAGCGTGTAACGTCATTCATACCGCCATAGCTCGAGTCCAGACTCAACACCCGAGTGCCCTCATAACAATCTCGGGTGACTTCAACCATGTCACCATGGCAACAACCCTGCCCAACTTCACCCAGTATGTGAGCTGTCCAACCAGAGAGGAGAGGACGCTGGACTTTTGTTGCTAACGTGAAGGATGCATACAGCTCTCTCACTTTTTTTTATTTAAGTTAACACAATTAGAGGATGTAGAAGAATGACTACTGTGATCATAGTTTCTCTGTTATCTCTTTACCTACAGTACAGATAGTCATGGAATTCTGAACTAAATCATATCTAATAATAAAAATATTCTCAGATTTGGGACAAAATCTCATCAAATGGGGGTCCGTGGCTCTAGTGTGAACTAAATCAGGGTCTTTGATATGAAAAAGGTTGAGAATCACTGCTCTACCGTGTGCTTCACAGCTGACCATGTAAGAAGACAGCTGATGAGACTCCACTCAAGCAAGGCTGCAGGCCCTGATGGTGTCAGCCCCAGGGTGCTCAAAGCCTGTGCCCCCCAGCTATGTGGAGTGCTTCACCATGTCTTCAACATGAGCCTGAGTCTTCAAAGGGTCCCTGTGCTGTGGAAGACGTCCTGCCTCGTTCCTGTGCCAAAGACGCAGCGTCCCACTGGCTCCAAGCACTACAGACCGGTGGCATTGACCTCCCACATCATGAAGACCCTGGAGAGACTTGTCCTGGAGCAGCTCCGACCCATGGTCAAGCCACTCTTGGACCCCCTCCAGTTCGCCTACCAGCCCCGACTTGGAGTTGAGGACACCATCATTTACCTGCTAAACCTGGACAAACTGTGAGGGTCATGTTTTTTTACTTCTCCAGTGCTTTCAACACCATCCAGCCGGCTCTACTGGGTGAGAAGCTGACAGCGATGCAGGTGGATGCCCCCCTCGTGTCCTGGATTGTCTCCTACCTGACTGGCAGACCACAGTATGTGCACTTGCAGCACTGTGTGTCGGACAGAGTGGTCAGCAACACTGGGGCCCCGCAGGGGACAGTCCTGTCTCCCTTCCTCTTCACCCTCTACTCTATGACTCTGCTATAGTATCAGCAAGGGTGAGGAGGCTGAGTATAGGGCTGTGGTGGGAAACTTTGTCACATGGTGTGAGCAGAACCATCTGCAGCTCAATGTGGCAAAGACAAAGGAGCTGGTTGTGGATCTGAGGAGGGCCAAGGCACCGGTGACCCCTGTTTCCATCGAGGGGGTCAGTGTGGACATTGTGGAGGACTACAAGTATCTGGGAGTGTACATTGATAATAAACTGAACTGGGCTAAGAACACTGAAGCTCTCTACAAGAAGGGCCAGAGCCGTCTCTACTTTTTGAGGAGGCTGAGGTCCTTCAACATCTGCCGGACAATGCTAAGGATGTTTTATGAGTCTGTGGTGGCCAGTGCTCTCCTGTTTGCTGTTGTGTGCTGCTGGGGCAGCAGGTCGAGGGCAGCAGACGCCAACAGACTCAACAAACTGATCCGCAAGGCCAGTGACATTGTGGGGGTGGAGCTGGACTCTCTGGTGGCAGTGTCACAGAGGAGGATGCTGTCCAAGTTACATGGCATCTTGGACAATGTCTCCCACCCGCTCCATGACATGCTGGTCAAGCACAGGAGTACATTCAGTGCAAGACTCATTCCAGTGAGATGCACCACAGAGCGCCACAGGAACTCATTCCTGCCTGTGGCCATCAAACTTTTCAACTCCTCCCTCAGAGTGTCAGACACTCTGAGTCAATAGACTCTTGAACTTATTTCACCCCGGTCAGCAGTTTATAACCCATAACTTATAACTTATATTTAACTGTGCAAAACTGATTTTTTGTGCAATAATTCAACTGTGCAATAATTATTTAATTATTTACACTGGTGTATATATTGGAGTAGGATGCACATATTGTACATAATTCTTTTTTCCCATATTTCTATATTATTATTATTCTCATTGTTATATATTGTAGTATAATGCACATATTTTACATATTTCTTACTTTCTTATTTCTATTTTTCTTATAATTTCTTATAATTTCTCTATGCTTATATATATTGTCTTCTACTATGTGAGCAACTACAATGTAACCCAATTTCCCCTCGGGGATCAATAAAGTATTTCTGATTCTGATTCTGATTTAGTTCACCAGCTATGCCAACTCTTGTTTACACCTGAATTATTTTCTATACAGTACACTTGACTCTAGTAGGCCTAATGGTTCTATATTTAAAGTAAGGTTTATACATAAAAAGCAACACAAAGCAACAGTACCATTACACAGTGCTCTCTTAAAAAGAATGTTATTTCAACATAGCATGTTCATACTGTATTTGCTATTTGTATTACTTTTCCAGCCCAACATACTCTATGTTCATGATACCACCTAATGACCTAGCTTGTTAATATGTGTGATATTGAAAAGTAACACAAATGTGTGTTGTTGTCCCAAATAAGACTCACAATGTTTTGAAAAGGACACATCCTTTAAAAAGTGCATTTCGGTATCTGCACTGTTCACTTGGCCAAAGATCACACAACTCATTTGGGTTTGGCTGCAGTTTTGCTTTTTTAATAAGCAGATGATTTTTTTCCCCCATAAAGTCTTCTTTCTTACAACCATAGACATGTTTGTATCGTTAAAAAAGAAATATTACCCAAATTGCACCTAACTGTGTCCAGAGTGGCGCAGACAAAGAGATACGATGCTCAAGTTGGATTTTTTTTGCCTTGTAGCACAAACATAACAGGCCAGTAGAGCCTGTTAAAACACTGCCATGATTAATAGTAGATAATGAACCGTACACAGGATAATATATCCTTTAATAACACCTTTTATGACAGATTTTTTTTTTTAACCAATGTACACCCCGAAGCATGATCATAAATAGTACATATACTGTGTATAAAAGAGGAACAAAAACAACCAGAGAAAGCAGAGCATGCCTTCCAGTGATAGGTACATTCACTTTTTTTTTTTTTTCTTTTGCAGAATGCCATATGGACAGCATAGACATGTACAAACACCGTCTTCTTAAATATTAGCTTGTGGATATTTGACCAGGAATGAGTCTTTTCCTCCCGTGGTATCAAACACCCTTCAGCTCCCCTCCGAAGCTGCAAACAGGTCTACAGTACGAGTCGTTTTTTTTTTTTACCTCCAACCTTAGACAACACGCTGCAAGTCTCCACCTGCGTCAAAACTGAGATTGGCACAATCCTTAACCATCGGCACCGGTGAGACTGACACTCCCAGTTTCCAGGAGAGTTGACTAACACTGATTGTTCTGGTGACAGATCGGCGGTGTAAGGTAGACCCAAGTATACAGCAAGCGAGAAGAAATATTGCAGCTATAGAAACGGAGACGTCATCGCTGTGAAGCTACTGAGAAGGTCCATAAAACGGAGACGGACTGAATATTACACTGTATAGACACTGTATGGAGAGACAGACGAGAACCAGAAACAGCTGATAGCATGTAGACGGTCTGAGTTGATTGCTACTGTTGGCTGCCTGCGTGCACAGACAGATTCAATGCTACTTTTCACAGCCAGAGCCGGGAGGGAAGTGGATGGAAGAGCTATTATTCAACATGGAAACACCTAGAGGAGAGAAAGACGGGAGCAATCTGGATGGCTCAGAGGACATCATGAATACATGGACGGTGTGTGTGTGTGTGTGTGTGTGTGTGTGTGTGTGTGTGTCAGTCTCCCCCCCCCCAAACTGAATAGGAGCAGTGGGTCACCCTGCCTTAAGGAGCTGCGAACCCACCTAAAATAAATTCAGTGGAGAGTTTTAGTGTCCCATGATGGTCTAAATGCTGATTCAGAGGCTTTTACACCCTGACAAGAACAATATTCTGGAGGGAAACACTGGTGTGTGTGTGTGTGTGTGTGTGTGTGTGTGTGTGTGTGTATTCTCCTACGATCAGAGCAGACTACACACGCACAAAGTGGGAGTTGAAACAGTGGCAGGAATCAAGTCACTCACACTCACACAAACACACACACACTTGCACATGCGCACACATGGAAAAAATGGCTTTCATTTCAACAAAAACAAACCACTACCATGGAGGTAATGACAATATTGACAACAAAAACATGACATCTTTGATATCAATAACGACAGCGACACCTATAATACAGCAATAATATAAAAAAAATTCAAGTCCTGACTCGGTAACACTGATGTTTGTGAATAAAATAAAACAGAAGAAAAAGAAACGCTTGCTGGGAAGGGGGACGCAGGCTGGGAAAGGCATATACAATACACTTATGGCTGATAGACGTTTGACACCTCATGTCGAGTATGCGTGACAACGGACAAAGCACTGTGAGCGCGGATCAACAACTTCTCCTTCGTAATCACTATTATTTTTCACGAGTATATCCTGGCGCCGGCTGACGGCGCCCATGTGGCTCTGGTCATTTGTAAAAAGAAAACAAAATAATAACATAAAACAGGCAAAAAACCAGCACACAAACAAAAGCAGAACCTGAATTCCATACACTTCACTTAGCAAAATACTCCTGACGAAAAAGACAGAACAGGAGAGAGAGAGAGAGAGAGAGACTAATATCAACATTGGACGACCCAGGAGCAGCACTGGAGTTTCTTCCTATGTACACTTTTTTCCTCTGTAACATAATAATAACAATAATAATAATAATAATAATAACAATAATAATAATAATAATAATAATAGCATGTTACATATATTCATAACATATTCCTGTACAGTCTCTTTAAACAGACATGGGGAAAAAGTGTGATGGAGAAGCATGCAGCCTCTTGGCTGGTCTGCCCTGTGTAAACGTGAAAAGCAGAGTTAGCTTGGCGCTGCTTGCAGACAAAATGTCCGCCAGTCCAGTCAGTATGGCTACATTTCTTCTGGGTGGCTTTAACCACCTGCCCGCATGCTAAAAAACAAAAAGGGGGCACTATAGATTTGGCTTTGCAGGTCCGGACGTTATCCCTCTCTGACGACCCTTCCTTCCCTTCTTCTCCCCCCCCAGCCGACCCCTGGTGCTCCAGCAGGGGTCAAACAGCGTCGAGTTCAGAGGGCAAGGGTCAACAAGATGGCCGACCGTGTCTTTTTCCTACCTAGTTCACTTTGTTACTCCGCTCCAGCCTTCTGCTGTTCACATTAGTACTCAGTCTTCCTCTTTTTAATCACCTGTCGTTCTGTGCCTCCATTTATTTCTGTGTTACTTCCATTCATCTCTTCTCTTCTCTTTTCTTCTCTTCTCCCCACAGCTGTTAGCAGTCCTGTGACTGGCGGGGGGAGGAGGGGGGGGGGTCAGTGAGGAGGGGCAGCAGGCGGCGCTGGGCACTAACCTCGCCCCGCGACCAGCCTCGTTCGACACCCGGACTCTCCCTCCTCCCCTTCGCGCGCGCCCTCCCTCGCCGGGACGGGCGGCGGCTGGCGTTCACCCCGTCCCTCCTCCGCTTCACACCATGAACTCGTTGCTGCCGTACAGAACCAGCTGCTGTGGCGCCGAGCTGAAGTCCGGCTCCCTCCGGTCCGAGGGCTCGCGGGGCGAGCTGCGGCTCAGCCGGAGCCTGTGGCGGCTTTTACCGGCTTTGTGGCCCCCCTCCGCCTCCGCCAGCGGGGCTCCCAGGCCGCAGGAGGTGAGCAGGGGCCCCGAGGAGGAGGAGCGGAATCGGTAGTGGGGGGACGGAGAGCCGGAGGCGTTGGAGGAGAGAGAGGAGGAGGGGTGGTAGGAGGAGGAGACGGTGGAGGTGGAGTCGGCCGAGTCCTGCGAGTCGGGCTGACGGCGCAGCGCTCGCCGACCCTTGGCCTCCGACTTTCTGGAGCGGTAGGTTCCTCGCTCTGCGGAGAGGAAGAGCGGCAGATAGGGTCAGAAAGAAACAACCATGCTGAAAAACACAGTATACAACTTCTGTTATTTGTTTTCACCCTCCTGGTTTCTTTCTTTGTCTTTTTTTATTGATCCTGCTGTTGATTTTATGTGTTTTTCATCCTATCCTTTGTAAAGCGCTTTGTAACTGTGTTTTGAAAAGTGCTATATGAATAAAGATTTTTATAATTATTACTATTATTATGTTGGTTACTTTGCCATCTGTTACTGTAAGCAATAAGAGCTCCAGCAGCCAGGGTGCTAGTTACAGATCTTTCTTTCTTGCACCTGATAACTGTGAGCCATGATGCACTTGACGATGTTGTTTACTGTGATTCTGGGTACTTTAGTGCTCCTTCTTTCCTACTGCATAATCACAGCAAAGAGCGACACTCTCATGTAATATTGCTTCGTACATAACTGACATGAAAGGCAGTTATTCGACTTGTTCACACACACACACACACACACACACACACACACACACACACACACACAGACACACACAGACACACTCAATCTCTCACAGCACTTACCAGCGGGGTCGGAGGTGGCTCCTTCCGTCTCCATGGTGATGTTCTCTGAGCTGTCTGCTGTGCCGATGGAGGCTTCAGACTCAGGAGTCTCATCGTCTGACGCCCGCGGCTCCAAGATCAGCATCTCATACGTCAGCTCCTCCCTGCCGACACACACACACACACACACACCAGTTAGGAAAATCGAAAGGTCACAAGCCTGGTGTGAGGCGTTTTGTTTATCATTTACAATTTAAATTTTAGGCATTTACCTGATGCTTTTATCATAAGCAACTTACAATGAGTGCAACAGTAGGCTAAGCTTCAATTCCTAGAGCACCGACATTACAAGCAGTCACTAGTAAAGGAGTGCTAAGGTCAAAGCGATGGCACCCTGACAATAGATGTTACAAATATTCCTGTGTCCCTAGTGTGATCATGTATGACAGACAGATGCTCGGTAAAGCAATAAAAGCCAAGGAGAAAAGACAGATAGGTATTCGATCCTACAAAGGGATGATGGGTGACGTCAGAAAAAATATTGTTTTATTTGTGGCCTGACTGAGTAAAGCGTGTGCACAAGTTACTACACCATGGCCACGATTAAAAAAAAACATCTGATGGTGGAGATTGAGAGATTACAATTCATTCATTTTCATTTTTACCTTGGACATTTAGGCTACTCCTACATGAAATTGTTCCAGAGGGTTTGATAATGAAAAAATATCTAATTATTATCAGTCAATTATTTTGACTGATATTGCAATTGCGATATGATTTGCGATATTAGAGGGAATGATAATTTTTACATCATTATTCTCATTTTCATTGAAAAACGAATTAAAATGATTATGGTGTGATTTTTGCAGGGATCGACGGGGAAGATGTTTTCTTAAGTCTGTAGAATATGATGTGTAGGCCAGGACATCTCTGCAGCACGACAATATTTAATGTAAAATTTTGATTTTGACACACATTTCGCCTTTAACAAATATTGCGCCTCCTGCGATTTTAAAATTGCAGAAGGCCATATTGCGATTTCGATAAAATTTCAATTAATTGTTCAGCCCTATAATGTACTGTTGCCTGTTGTGCTGAGAACGTGCTCTACTAAAACCTGCACACTAGCCTGTGCATGGCCGTGCTTTACATATATTGTGTACGCGCTCGTGCACACACTTCACTCAGTTGTGGCGTTCAACCAGAAAGACGTCATACTTCTCTTTCTGCAGACTCTCGATCTGCTCGGTGAGGACCCGCTCCTCCTGCTGCATGGCCAGCTGTTGCTGCTCGCTAAGCCCCGCCTCCGCTGCATCCTCTCCTCCTCCTCCTCCTCCTCCTCCTACACTCCCTCCACCTCCTCCTCCACTTCCTCCACTTCCTCCTCCTCCTCCCGCACTCTCTCCATCCACCACTGGGGGCGTCCTGGGGCTGAGAGGCGGCGAGGGGGTGTGGGTGCTGCTTCGCCGAACGCGGCCTTTGCTCTGTGAGATCACATACACACAAACACACACACACAAACACACACACACACACACCAGAGAAGGTAATGTTAGTAAGGCAGAGGCTGAACCAGAAGCCATCACTCAGTTTATTGTTGACAGTAACAGTGATGGAGCACAGACAGGAGACTTGCCATAGATATGGTTGGATGTTTTGACCACATACTGACCATACATGGATGTTTTGACCACATGACTTCATGACACCACCGCTAAGAAACTAGGAAGTGCGCAGAGTAGCACCACACAGAAACACACACACACACCTTTAAATGCACAGACACTATTTTTCACACAAACTCACACATAGGTATGCATTACCTTAAGTTTAGCTGTGTTAGGCTGCATGTTAATATTGTGTAAAGCGGAAACAGAAAGCAGAGCGGTCAGTGGTGTCAGTGGAACGAGAGTCGGGCTGTTGCTTTTTCTCAGCGCACGCCACACAAACATAAACAACAACGAAAGACAAACAAAAATGCTGCTCTTCTGCCAGTAGAAGGTTCTGTCTTGACCCTGTAGAAAGGCTATGTTCCTTCCTCCCTTGTTGAAGTTGGGCACATTGGATTCTTAATTTTAGTCAGTTATAATACAGGGAAAATGTTACTACATTTGCCCCATGGTTACCCTAAAAATTGTTTGGTAGTGTTGTTAGCATTTCTCATGTAAACCTGTGGGTATTGCTAGCCACAACCTTGGTGAAGGAGTAATTGCAGTCACAAAACTCTAAGCAACCACAGCTGGTGCCGTTACAGAGCTAGCTTTGTGCAAACAACAGGGCTAGAACAAGAGAGCTATAAAGAGCATCAAAGTGTGGGTGTACGTCCATTCACTGTTACAAGTAAACCTAATGGTCTGATGAGGTAGATTTGTTTCCATATTTAGGTTGACACAGTAAACTGTTTTGTATTTAGAATGAAGTTGTACCTTGAGAAGAATCAACCTAAATTTGTTTGGCTGTTTTTTGGCTATATTAGCTAGCTACCTAGCCACCAAACTAATTTAACAAAGCAACTAATGTTAATGGTAAAATTTATTATTAGTCATGTGCAAATCAGATGTGTTAACAAGACAGTTGGCAGACCAGATGCTGTACTTAGTGAACTAACAAGTTGACATTATCTAAACACAAAATTAATCAGATGTATCAGTGACAAAACGATCAGTTCCAGTCTAACAGTAGAGAAATTAACCAAGTCTATTTCACACTCTTGAGATGGTCGAGTTGTAAGTTGAGAAATTAAATCAGCTATTCTCAGCTGTTGCTGCCAAGAGCAGAAGACCTCCAACATGGCCGCAACCTCCTTTATTTCCATAGGCTGCATTACATCAGCTGTGAGAAACGCTAGCAGCACCATGAAGCTGCTTTTGGAGCAACTGGAGATGAAAAACTACAAACATGATGCAGCAGTCACAAAGAGTAAGACACAAACAGAACGTCGGACACCTAGAAGAGAGTTAGCTTACAGACTGACAGACGCACTGTGATTGGACGCAGACTTTACAGACAGTATGGGTGGGCGGAGCAGGTAGACGTGCTGACTGACAGCGCTATAGACAAATGGGCTGAAGGACAGGACTGGTGGTGGGCGGGCACATGGAGTGGGAGGGGCATACATACCGGGGTGGCAGTGCGGGTTATGCTCATAAACCTAACAGCAATTAGTACGGGTTTCTGGAAGGGAAGGGTGGGGGGAAGGAAGGAAGGAAGGACAGATTAGGGTTAGGGGGGGGATGACAGAAAATTTAGATACAACTGATCGCTAGAGGAATTCAGGAGCACTTGGGAATCACAAACAAGTTAGGAGCAAGTTTCTGTGTTTATGTTCCTTAGAGGCTGTAGTATTTTCATTAGGTCCTTGTTGAAGTGCCTGGGGTAGTGGCCTAACCGTTATTGAAGTCACTGCTCCTGCTGCGGCTATTTTTCACTGCAGTTGCACTGGAAGATTGCTTTTTCCATGTCACATTTCTCCACAATTCAAGTTGCTTGTGGAAGATTTTCGCTAGCTAGTAAAAACCTAGCAAACTAATTCCTAGTTCTGTGGTTCCTGATGAAGTAAGTTGTGTCACTTTACAGCATTAGATTGTTTGATTTGGTTTTGTGTATTGTTTTGTTGGACTTCATTCTAAATTGGCTTAATCCTTTGTTGAGGATGTAACATGTAGGACTACTGGATTATTGATGATTTGAGTTTATGATATTATTTGCCAAGCTGCTCACAGCTGGCGAGCATGTAAGTTCCAATCTGTTTCATTTTCACTGTTGTCTGGTCTGTTTTGTTTGAGCTTGTTGTTTGAGGATGTTGGTTTTCTTTGAGTACAAGAAACAAGAAAGCATCTGCTGTGACGCCATCACTTATTGAAGTCAGTGCGGTTGGGTTGATTTTTTAAGGTGAACTCCCTCGAGTCCCCTTTGTAGGCTATTTGCGTGTATGTGTGACAAAAATACGGCAGATACTGTTGATGAGAAGATGCAAAGGAACACAGAAAAATGAACTCCTGCCATGGCCTTGGGGAAGCCATGCCAGCCTCTCATGGAGCCGATCACTGTTGTGTCGCCATTCAAACGATGGGTGAGAGGAACGGGGGAATTACAGTTTGGAACAAGCAGAAAAACATCCACCTCTACCACATGCAATGACAGTAAGGATTATGCATCCAAATACCTGTATGTGCAGAAGTAGTATGTCACTCAGTGTCAAATCTTATGCACATGATGTGTCATACGTTATAAATACTGAATCTAAGATATCTATCTATCCATTATTATTACTACTACTACTGCTACTACTGTCTACTATCTACAGTATAACTCACACACTTAGCCTTAGGAACTTAATGGATCTGATAGGTAAAAGCAATATGCTCAGTGGCAACTCATCAGCTGTTACCACAAAAATATCCCAACAGGGCTATTACTACATTGTTTCCTTTGTATAACCCCCTCCCAGAAGTATCCAGAGGTTGTGCCTGGGTCTTACCATGGACCTCCTGATGTGTGTCAGTCTGCTCTTGGCTTTGCTCTCTGCAAACTCCAGACTGCTGATGTCCTTCAGACGAGCCTTGTACTTGCTCATCTGCTCGTTGATGATCAGCTCCACGCACCTATGGAGGAGAGACACGTTTAGCATGGAGTAGAATAGAATAGAATATGATGAAGTGATAGAAGTGGATTAGCAAAGGACAGTAGACAGAGGAGCAGGGTGCCGAAAGTAACACTCAAGAGTCAAATGCCGGTAAAATCTGTCTTTGGAGGATAAATCAATCAAGAGTCACCCACCACACTGGCCAGTAACTTTTTGAGACAATAACATTTGAAGGCATTGGTTACGTGCAGTCTTTGGTCTTTGCCAATCCAGCCAATCAAATCAAAGCAAAAGAAGGGCTCCCAGGCAGCCAGGTTCCTGATTGGCTGCCTGTTACGCTGCTCTACACAAAGTAGAAATGAGCTAAACTTCTGTTTCTCTGCCGCCTGGCTGGTTAACTAGACTAACGTTAGTAGAAAATTAACATTATTCCAATGTGGCGACACGCAGCAGGTGTGAGGCCACCACAAAGAAAAAATGAAAACAAAAAAAAAGATTGATTGTATAAGCGAGTGAGCAAGTTTTATATGAAACCTCTAAATCTGCTCTCATCTCTTTATTGGATGTTTCACACAGTACCTTGATTCCATACACTGAAATCTAACTAATGAATTAATTGTTTTGTCAAGTAAAAATGACTCTATCATTTCATATCATAGCTATGAAGTAAAATTCGGACGCTGCAGAGGGTTGAGCAGGTTGGACGTACGCGGTGGTCTTGCTGATGTCCTGGACGCTCTGCAGCGGGTCGATGGAGTCGGGGCAGCGCAGGATGCAGGGAGCGAACACTATGGCCAGGGCGTTGGCCGACATCCTGTTCGTCTCCTCCTGCAGGGCGATCCTGAAACACACACCGTATGATCCTGTTACATCCTGAGGGCCTCAGTTTGATGCTCATACTGAGGGAGTTTGCCGACTACTGAGGGAGACTACATTGCTTGTATCCCATCACTGACCTGACCAGATGGAAGATGAGGCGCTCCAGTGTGCTGAGGTGCGTCCTGCTGAGCTGGTCGATCACTGAATACACTCCTCGGATCACCTCCCGCTTGTCTGGTTGACCTGAACCCCCCCAACACAACACACACACCGTCCATCCAACCATATAGTTTAATATTCATGTGTCATTTCAGTTTGAGGAAAATTCAAGCAACAATGAAATTTAACCTCAGCCTCAGGAACATCAGGACTTAATTCTGACAAATGCCGCTACAGATGGTGACTAAGTGCTCACCCATGGCCCTGAGGAACTCCTCGTACAGTTCAAAGGTCATCAGAGGGCTGGGCAGGTCGCGGAGCCACTGTTTGAGCACGCTGGCGATGACGTGGATGTTGTAGTCATCCAGGTTCACACTGTTCACATCTGCAACGGAGAGATAGGTTCAGGTGAATCTATTGAACAAAATACAACTGAGACACAATGGAGTTCCAGTAATAATACATAAGCTGCATATAATTAGAGCAGCTTGAGGCAGATTTAAATTCAAAACTGTAGGCTTTCAAGTGTCTAAAGAGTTATACAGTTTCATTCCCAAATGTGCTATCCACTACTTTAAAAATGTAAGATTGCTTACAAAATAGTAACACTAGATGACATAACAAGCAATGAATATCAGGTAAATGAAATGTAAATATGTAGATATGTAGATATTTTTAGGGCCCTGTCAGTCCCACCTGTGTCCAACCCCTGGCGGAGTTCTTTGATCTTATTGGTGGAGCCGGACTTCCTGTAGATGCCCTCGGTGTAGAGGCCGTGCATCTCGATGTAGTTGATGAGTTTCTCCACCAGGTGGGGCACCGTGCGCTCCTCGCTGGTCAGACGGGACAGCTCCACGCCAAACTGCCTGGACGACAGCTCCGGATCGTACTGAACGGGTCGGACATGGACACGCACACGCACACGCACGCACACACACACACACACACACACACACACAGACACATGAACATACACGTCACATTAAAAAACAAGTCAAAATTATCAACAAATACAGCAGAGATGAAGAGCAAACGATACAATGGTAACGTAACTGATGAGTGTTATGAGAGCGATTTCACATGAATGCCTTTAATTTGAAGGCCAAATCCTTGATCTAAACAAACTAAAAGCCACAGAAAGTCAAACCAAGGAAATGAGGAAATTGTTTATTTTTGAATTGCTTACTTTGAATTAGTTTATTTTTGAATTTACTCTTGTTATAAACAGTGAAATTACCTGGCAGCCAAATCAGACTTTTTTTTGCCAAGTGTTTTGAAGTTCTGTTATTTTTGTACGTTTCGGTAAGTTCTAGCCTTCCGGAGAATTTCCAAATATGACCATAACAGAGATACACTTGAAAAAAATGGTGAATATTAATCATTTGCAGGACTGGATGGAACCCATCATGCCAAAACTTGTCAGGAAGGCATTCATTTTTGCTCATTTACAAGACATTCTAGTCACAAAGTAAACCGACAGACAAAAATCGAATTCTTGCGCAAAATAGTGATTAAACTGTTCCCTATGTTGTGTAGTCGATCCATTTTTGCCCTATTCTAATCTATATTTCATCACTGTTATGTTGCTACAGTATTTGGAAACGTCAAACCTTAAGAAAACGACAAAGCCCCTCCTACCTTCTTACTGCACTTGGTGGTCATCTTGGAGCAGCACTTCCTGTGGCAGGCGTAGCGACACACTACAGACAGCAAAACAACAACAACAACAAATCAGACTGAAAGCATTTCCACAACCTCCTTCCACACAACCGAAACAGCAGCTACAGTCGGTCCACAGCCTCCAAGACACAGCAGGCAGGTAAATGTGGAGCAGGCAGAGCGTTCGGAGGTAAAGTCCAACCTCAGAAAGTGCAGATGGAGCTCGTAACTAGATAGAAGATAGATTTATGACAGGAACGGGAGATTTAATCGAGTTTTTCGGACACTTAGGGAGGCAGGGCGTGTGTGTGTGTGTGTGAGTTTGGTGTGTGAGTGTGTGTGTGTGTGTGTGCGTGTGAAAAGAGCAGGAGGCAGTGTAATGTACTGTGTGGGTGGAAATAAAAACTACACATGGGTATGAGTGCCTGTGGGTAAGTGAGTTAGGGGAACATTAGGAACTAGTGGTGTGGTGTGTGTGTGTGTTTCATATATTGGGCAGCCTTGGACATTTTTACAGACTTGCTTTTAGAGCCTGATATATCACAGACGGACAGTATGGCAGAAACTATGCTTTGTGGATCCTTAAATGTCATTAAGCCATGTTAAACCCAGGGTTCCCACCTATTCCATGACTTTTCCATGACTAAGTAGGAGCGCTTCCATGACCTGAAAATTAGATTTCTTCCCGATTTGTTAATGTTGTTTTCCTAAAGGGGTTAACATTTAACCTAATCTGGATTCCACTACAGTTGAAAGCGGCAATCTAATGCAATGAATGCATGAAACAACACGTGAAATACATTCTGGTATATTCCTGTAAAATTCCCTGATATTTCATGACTTCCCCAGAGAATTATTCAAATTCCCTGGACTGGAATATTCTTCTCAAAACTCTGTAAACATCTGTAATATCAGAATTGTATGTATATTACCATTTAAATTCTTAGACTCGATTAATTTAAAACGTGTATATGTGGTGTGAGTGAGTGTGTGTGCACATGTCTGATCCTCCTCACGTTTGCAGACGCAGGCTCGGTCCATCATCCAGATGAGGGAGGAGCAGTATTCGCAGTAGGTGGGGATGCTGTACTGGGTGGACTTGAAGATGTGGCCGTTGTGTTCCTCCACCTGCAGGGGGCAGCAGAGGCAGCGCTCAGCTCAGCTCAGCTCAGCACAAACATATTACATTCAACAGAGTTATTCCTTTTATTCCGAATACTGCCTGGGCTTCTTGTTTTACTCAAGTGTTCCAAAATGTCCTGTTCCTTGTGTGAAAGTGTGTGTGTGTGTGCCTGTGAAAGTGTGTGTGTGTGTGTGTGTAACAGTAGTAATGTTAAGAGGTAGTGTAGGAGCACTTAAAAGTGTTAACAATGGTTCCTTGCATTACAGCTTCAGGGTAGGTTGCAGAAAAAATGACTCACAATGTCAGTTTCCTTTTTCCTCCTCTTCTTGCGTTCAGGTTTAGGAGCCTGAAAAGTCACCAGGGGCAAAATATGTTACTTTGTGATTTTCATGTGATTTGCATTTGATTGACTTTTGTCAATCCTGCACATGTAAAGAAATAATAATAAGAGACATTGGCTGTATTAGAAAGTGCTTCACAGTCCGTAAAGTTTCAAGTGTACACATTAAAACCTTAGTAAAACAGTAATAACAGTAGTAACAGGACATGCTGCGAGACGTTCAATTTTTCTACTTTTTTGTGCTTACAGAAATGAAACAATGTGAAAAAATAAAACCCAAAGTAATGGGTAACACTTTACAATAAGGGTCACTAAGTTAAGGGTTAGTTAATGCTTAATAAGCATTAACTAACCCTTAATTAACAGTTAACTAATGTGTCCGGTAATCATTTACTAATGGTGTTCATGTTAACTAAGGTATTAATTTATACATTATTTAATAGTCATCTTTATAAACTATTAAATAATGTATAAATTAATACCTTAGTTAACATGAACACCATTAGTAAATCACACATTAGTTAACTGTTAATTAAGGGTTAGTTAATGCTTATTAAGCATTACCTAACCCTTAACTTAGTGACCCTTATTGTAAAGTGTTACCAAGTAATTCGTTACCCCTAACGCTGATTGCAGGCATGTTAAAGTGAACTTTCGGCGGCACCACGGCTGCTCATGCCTCGCCCGGCCGGTGGAGTCTTACCCGGCCGATGGTTCCCTCCATGGGCTTGTACTCCGTCATGAACTCGTCCAGGAAGACCTTGAAGGTGTTGACCCACACCTTGACGGGCGACTCGCTCCAGTCCCGCTGCTCCAGACGCATCGTCTTCTCCAGGATGTGCTCGAACAGGGCGTACAGGTCCTTGTAACGGATACTCTTCCCATCATCCATCTGGAGGGGGGGAAGAGGAGAAGAGAGGAGAGGAGACAAGGGGAGGAGAGGAGAGGAGAGATTCTACATGAAACTCTATATGAAAACCAACAAAACATCAGTTAATATATTTGTCATTGATTATTAAGGGTTAAAATATTCATACTTGGGCCAAATAGCATTTGCAAATCTGTTCACCATGGTTTATTTTAGTCGTCTTAGGTGCCAGATGGTGGGTTTGCCTCATTGGACAACACAATACATGCCAGAAAGTTTAGACAATCACAGGAAAATATTTCAAAAGACAATTTAGTATACTTTTCTGTGATTGACAACTTCCCTGTTTTTCTTATCTCAGCTGCCCTAATGTAAACCCCACCCATGTGGCACTGCAAGCAGGTGAAAACAAGCGCTGTTAAAAAAAAAGAAGAAGTGCAATAAGTTTTTGAGCCAAGACGTGAAGTAGAGCAGCACTCACAGCCAGGGCGGTGGAGTAGGAGTTGAAGATGTTGATCCTGAACTCCCTCAGGGCTTTTTTGAAGACCACGTCCACCATGGTGTCCTTCTTACCGTCCTCAGACTCCAGGTCACCGATCTGGAAGGAGAGACACTTTTTAAAAAAAGGCAAACAACTGGGGAGATGTGGGTGGATGGTGCAGAGGTAACACCGGGAGATTGCTGAAGCATGCATTCTCAGCAACTCTTCCCTGAATAAACTGAGAGGCGGTGTAGAGTGTGTGTGTGTGTGTGTGTGTGTGTGTGTGTGTGTGTGTGTGTGTGTGTGTAAGAAAGGGAGAGAGAGAAGGACAGTAGCCATGGAAGCCTTGTGGGGAAATGGAAGTACGGTTGTCTCAGCATTATCCATTAATCTGTATGTGTGTGTGTGTAGTAGTAGTAGTAGTAGTAGGAGGACTAATAGTGGAAACAGTACTTAATGATTGCAAAGTGTGAAATCCCTTTTTATCACTGAAAACACCTTAAATCAGACAATATACAAAGCTGAAAGCCCAGTCAGGACACTAATTAAATTCAAGACTTTTTAAGAGCTATTTAATGTCCGAATTAAATATAAGACCGATTTCACAACAGAGATAAACATAAAACATAAAGTGTAGACAAGTGTAGAACTATCAGAATATAGATCTGGATGACTGTGCTGATTTCTCACTGAAAAAACAGCCACAAAGAAACTGCAATTCAACTTTAACTATATAACTTTAACTGTTTAGATATTATGACATTTTAAGACTTTTTCAGGACCTGCACTGTAAGAGAATGGGCCAGGTAAAACTCATTATATTAAGTGTGTATGTGTGTGTGTGTGTGTGTGTGTGTGTAGAAGCAGAGGTTGGCGCTCTGATCCGACCTTCTTCATGAGGAAGTCGTTCATGCTGCGGTAGTCGTGGGCGGAGGTGAGGATGTGCAGCGCGTCGTTCTGCCACTGGGCCGGTTCCAGAGCGATGCTGCTGATCTTCAGGCTGCGCCGCCTCCTCATCTTCGGAGACAGCTCCTTGTTCTCCTTACTCTCCCTGGCCCCCCGCGGAGCCGCCCCCACCGCCGCCGCCGCCGCCACCGCCAGGTCCGGGCTGTGAGGAGGAGACGGGCCATCTGGGAGGAGGGAGGGAGGAAGGAGTGATGAGAGGAGGAGGAAGACAAAGGTGGAGAAGGCGGGAGGGAGGTAGAGAGAAGGGTGATTACAGGTTTGTTTAAATCCAATAACAGGAGTTTGTTCATCTTTTTAAGATACTGAAGTCCCTAATTCTGCTCTGCAAAACTGTGGATATGGTTTCCCTCTAACTGTCTATCTTTATCTACTTTTATGATTCCCATCGAAATCCATTTCAGGTTGTCAAGTTTGAATTAAGTTTTCTAATTTTCTAGTTTCTGATTTTCTAAAGCCTTCAAGTTTAAGCATTGTGGGTATTAATGATGATTATGATGACCAACTTAGGTAGAATGATTGATTAATTGATTGTTGGTTATTTTTATTTTGGGCTTTTTTTGTGGTTATTTGTTTAGATGGCATGCATGTAGCCATGTGGCACCTTGATATGGCTTGGACTTGGATCTGATTCATCATAATACTCTACTCAGCAGGTATGATGGTGTAGTGAGAAAGGAGATCAACTTTCAACTGAAGGAAGCCCCTGTAAGAAATCTTCTCAAAGTATCAAATTATTGTATTATATTATTATTATACTGTATACTGAGGGCTTTTGTGTTTTCAATTTCCCCTTGTGGAACAGTTAGGTTTATGTCATTATGTGTCTCTGTCCATCTACATTCATAGTTGGCAGTAGATGTTGTGTATTTTGGGGTTATTTTAATGTAATGTGGTTATTTGTGTCTTTTTACCTTGTGCGTCTCCAGACTCGCTCCTGCTGGCCTGCTTGTCTCTTGACAGTTTTTTCTCACCGTGCTTCGACTTGCTCCAGAATCTCATTTTACCTCTCATCCTGCTGAATTACACACACACACACACACACACACACACACACACACACAACTCTGCATCAACCTACAAATCACAAATCTCCAACAGCATTTTGATAATTTTGCAAATATACAGAAGTCAGATGTCCACCATTGAGAAAAGTGACAACTACTCTTATAAAGAAATTAATGGCAATTTAAATTTTAAGCATATTATGTGCGGTCAATTGTTTAGGTCCCAGAAATACATAACTATAACATAAACATATTCCGAAAAAACTAAGGTATACAAAGTCAGTTGACGTTTTTATTAGGTAAAAAGTTTGCCACACAGAATCCATCTTTTATGAAACATATCTCATGTCTCATGTCTATAATCATCTGAGCAAAAAAAGTAGCATAATTGCAAGTCATTTTCCTATGAAGCACATTTCTCAGCTCATCATATAAAGGATGATACAATAAAAAAGAAAATTTCATTTTTATGCTTCTCCCAAACCACATCCAGTGACAGACATATTCTGGTCTCCTCTGCTGAACCTTCCTGATTTCTACAGCTGACAGTGATGCATTTTAAATAAGCCGTAATGAGTGAAGATATCAGGACCAAAATGATGTTCTATGTGAATATAGAGAGAAAGACCAGAGGGATCTACCTTCCATCCTGGCTGGAGGTCTTTCTGAGGACCTCCACCTTGCCTAGGTCTCCTGATGACATCGTCTTGTGGATCTTCTTCTGGTCTTTGTGAGAAGCCTGAAGAGCAGAGAGGGAGAGCGGGTCACACAGAGTTGGAAATATCTGGAATTAAACTTTTTCTTTAGAAGGATGCTGGCTGAGACTGCAGAAGAGAAGGTTCTGGTGTGACTCGATCCTACATGTGGTTTCAGAGGTTTTCAACCACAACACCATCTTTGAGATATCTGGTGCAGGTTGGTTCCACACTTGTCTTTATCTATATGTTGTTCAGAGACAATGTTCATGATACCTGTCCATTGGATGAGGATTACAATCTGGTATTCCCCAAATTATGACACTCCCAAGATTAATGTGCACTTCATTCTAATTCCAATAATTTAAATAAATATATCTACATGCTGTACCATATATTTTTTACATTGGACATGCATTATGGACAATAATGGCACATTATAGATTTATATATCTATGTAAACTGTTCTATAACACTGGACATAGAATATATAATTCAACATGAAGTGCTGAGAACAAAAATGGTTGAAAAATAAATTACATAAGTAAATCACTTAAGTATCTACATACTTAAGCAAATCGTTATGACTAATATTGTTATTGAGACGGTGAGAGAGATGAAGTCATGCTCATGTGGTTCTGTAAATAACAGAATGAAATTGTTAGTGAAGAGTTACTGTGATGCAGGTTTTAATGGTTCCAGCATGCATCAGGACAGACGGTGTGCGATTCAACATGATCCTTGGTGTTGTGCTAGGACCGGTCAGACAAACAGGCGGTCAATCCTTACTCTGTGAAAATCTCTGGTCACTGTAGATAAAGAAACAGTAGCTACAGGGATACCTTAGATTTTAATCTGGTATTTTTCTTCCTAAGGCACCTGTCACATTACAGGGAAAAGGGTTTCGTTTGTTCTTCAGCCAGCGTGAAAATGGCTTGTTAGCAGCAATAGCATTCCACATTGAACCTAATGGGTACCAATAGTTGCAAGCTAATGAGCTAACTTGCACCTCGCTATAGCCATTGATTTCAATGTGGAATGCAACAATGCTAACAAACAATTTTTCAGTTAACTGAAGACTCAATACAGAAACCTCCCCTTGACAATGTGGCATGTGCATGGTGAAGTAGAACAGGAGATTAAAATTCAAAAATGTTGAAGTATCCCGTTAAAAGAAGAAATAGTCGGCGTGAGTTTTGAGAGGTCAGCATGGCCTTCAAACCCAAGACCACCAGGGTGACGTGCAAGGCGAGTTCGGTAGTCCAGCCATGGTGACTCAGACATGGTCTATCTGAGTGAAAAGGTTTGAGATCTTTTCACCTTGAACAGTACGGCGAAGACTCAGGCAAAGAGCTGCTATCAGCAGAGAAACATTCGTTCGGTCATACTGTAGATCAGTAGTCAAACAGTCCGACGTTAGCGGGTTAGCAGTGTTAAAAGGCTCCTCCCCCGGCCGCTTGGCCACGCCCCCCCAGGAAAGAGGGTGGGGGGTCCTGAGTGGACAGGGGGCGGCCGGTCGGTCGGAGGCCAAGGGACCTCCGGAGGTCCGGGCATTTACCATCTCAGAGTCACTGTGACAGTCGGCCTCGGGGTGGGCGCGCGGGGGGGACAGGGAGGGGGGCAGCGTGCGGGACAGGGCGGGGATGTAGTATTCGTCGTCGTCGTCCGACTGGGTCGCCCCCTCCGAGTTACAGCGGGTGAGGAAGTCGGAGCGCGTCCGGGACATTCGCGCTTTCTTTTTGGGGCCTGGGCGGCCCACCTGCTTCCAGGCAACCACAGGGACATCAGGTCAGCTGCTACATCGTGCGTGTGTGTGTGTGTGTGTGTGTGTGTGTGTGTGTGTGTGTGTGTGCAAGACCAGGGATGTAGTGGAGGGTAAAGCCACCTAACTTAAGTTTACCCAGCTTTTCAGACTGACAAACTTTATCACATAAATTCATAGTATACATCATAGTAATTAGTATCAAACTGATATAAGTTATAAATGTAAGTAATATAAAAGCCCTTTCGAGGGGAACAAAGCATAAATCAGTGCTTTTCTGAAAATGTAATATATTGGCACTATATCACAGCACAAGAGTGAGGGTCTGTGTATTTCTGTACATTTATGTGTAGATACACAAGAGCATTTGTTTGTGTACATGCATGCATTTTTGTGTCCGTGTCTGTGTACAAGTGTGTGTGTGTGTGTGTTGCTGCTACAAATGCTGTTTTAGTTGAGAAACTAAGTGTGGTACTCACATCAACCACATTTGGTAGATTGGATCAAACTCTACATTGTAAGTGGAGAAGCTGCTACTCTGTTACATTGGAAGGGAAGGCGGTCCAAAGTTTGTGCAAAGGTTTCCACACAATAGTGATTTTGGAATTACATCCAAAAAAAAAAATTATTCACATAATGTTTCCCTACAGGTTTTAACATATGGTGGAAGATTTCTCTAAATATTTATTGTAGATAAAGACAATAAAGCCTAGCTCATGATTAATGGCAACAGGAGCAACCTGAACACACAGCCATAGATCATTTTATAAGGATCAGGTTGTGTTTGTGTGTGTGTGTGTGTGTGTGTGTGTGTGTGTGTGTGTGTGTGTGTGTGTGTGTACGCATGTGTGTGTGTGTGTACGCATGTGTGTGTGTGTCCTACCTCTCGGTTTCTGGATCCAGCAGCAGCTTTGGAGCTAGAGGCCTCGTCTCTGTGCATGGCCAGAGATCTTTCCTGATTCACCAAATCCTTATCTGACCTGCGAGACAGTAAGGAACAGATCAACATCTACTTTACACTGTACTGTTGCTGTGGCAGGAACAACTCTCAACTCCAATACTGGATGATTTTCACTTTTTTACAGTTTTTACTTGAAATGAAAGCTCACACGGTCCTTCAGAGGGAGGGCAAGTTTCATGACCATTTTGCCCACAAAAACTTGAAAACCCATGATAACATTTCAAAAATGCAGGTCTGATCTAAAAATAAGGCTGTTTCTAAATGCTTATGCTTAAAATTGACTACATGAAGATACATTTCATTCAACAGCAGCAATGATTTTTGAGATGTTACAGGAGCAGATTTGACATATTAATGAAAACTACTGAATGAAACTTCAGCAAAGTGCATTTACATCCCGAAGTATAACGATGCACTCACTTGGAGAAGGGCAGCTTGCGTCTGGGCGGGGAGAACACAGCGTTAGAGGGCTTCTCCATCATGTTGACAATAACAGTCTGGGCTGAGCTCTTCTTCTGGGCTTTGGGTGGTTTGGTCTCCAGGACGGGGCTGGGAGCCTCCTGTGCAGGCCGTCCCGCCTTCCTCTCCTGCTGACTGGGGAGAAGCGCAGGAACGGGGGCCTTCGGCTCCAGGATGATCTGGATGTCGACCTCCGAGGAACAAATCCCTGGGAGTTCTGGAGCAGCTTCATGGGTGGTGGAAGCAGGGACCTTAGAGGACCTGTCCGCCCCAGATATGTCTCTCGTAGCCTGGGTAGCAGGCTGTTCCTTCTCCGATCCTACCTCCAAACCTGCAATGGAGGTCTGGTGGGAACCGGATGATGTTCCCCCCGTTTGAGAAGCTCTTTCTAGGGCTTGGGCTGCCTGCAGCTCCCCCTCTTCCACAGGACTCTCTTTCTGCATACTGATCAACACCACTACCGGCCTTCGAGAGGTGGACTCCCTTCTCTCTTTGCATTGTTTGCCGGGGCTACCAAATTTCGGTTCGTGAATGGGACTTTGGTCAGAAGCAATATAAAATGTCGCTCTAGGAGCCTCATGCTTGATGGGGGACTCCATCATGGGCTTTTCATTGTAGTTTGAATCTCTAAGCCCCTCGTGCAATGGTCGAATCTCAGGCTGGAACGTTCCCAAGCCAGAATGTTCTTCAGGGACCGGAGGTACAGTGGATTGAGTACCGAAACCTCCAGAACCCTCAGTCTCCATATCTTCCACGCTGAGCAGTTCAAAGCTTCCATGGCTAGCCGGGGATCCCCGGGGTGAATGCCTGTGAGAGTCTTCCAGCTGACCAACGGTGCCGCTGTCTGGGACAGAGTCTTCTAGCAGAGGACCTCCCACACTGGTGGTTCGGACCTTGAGAAGCTCCAAGCTGAACTGGGCCTGCTCCAGCTCTCTCATCCGTCTGCTCTCTCGTTTTGACCTGGTTCTGTGGCTCGTCTCGTCCGTGCTCCTACTTCGCTCCGAGTCCTCCTCTTTTTCTACCTCTCCTACATCTAACGACGCTGGCTTGGAGTCCTCAGCAGGCTCTATGGAGATATCCTGCACTTCACTTTCATGTCCTGATAAGGTGAGGTCCTCCATGGTTCCTGCATCCAGGCCCATCATCCTCTCTGCTGTCTCTTCCTCTGCAGTTGGACTCTTTTGTCCGTTCAGTAGCTGTCTTTCATGCTGCTCCTTCAGCTCACTGAACCTAGAGACATTATCAGTGAATAAGGCAAAAGCAATGTTATTTAACTTCTTAGAACTTAGGCTTCCACACACAGCAGGCAGAAAACAGCAACGTGCTAATAATTAAGTCATATTTCTTCCAAAGCCTGTGACTTCACATTTAGTGTCCAAAATCTAGATCAAATAAAAGCCTCTGTCAAAACCAGAGATGTGGACTCGAGTCATTGTGACTTGGACTTGAGTCACTGTTTTGATGACTTGCAACTTGACTTGACAGAAAATAAATGACTTGAGGCTCGACTTGGACTTGGAAGTTAAAGACTCGTGACTTGAGACATGATGACTCAAATGACTTGTTTGTGTTCATTTTATGTTTTCAGTTTAAATATTAAATATAAAATATTAAAATGTTCAACGTTGTCAATGTTCACATTACAAGTGTCGGATTAAAAAATTTCACATGTGAAGGAAAAAGGGGAACTGCTGAATGCAAGACCTGCTCATCAAAGATTTCTGACAGCCAGACTACAACATCAAACTCTGTTCGTCATTTGAAGACTCATTCTGATCGGTAAGTGTCTGTGAGGGCTGATGTTAGCTCACGTTAGCCACATACAATCTGTTCTCTCACAACTCCGTAGCTTGCTAACATTTACAAAAAAAAAGTGACTTGACTTGGGACTTGACTTGCCTTAACTAAGGACTCGACTCAACTTGACTTGACATAACCTGTGACTTGACTTGACTTGCCCAAGACAAAATGACTTGGGACTTGCTTGAGACTTGGACCAAATGACTTGGGACTTGCTTGAGACTTGGACCAAATGACTTGAGTCACACGTCTGCTCAAAACCCAGCCCTACTATGAACTCTTCTATTCACCTGAGGCGTGCTAGGTATCCCCTGCCCATCGCCTGTAGATGCGTCACAGTCCTGTACGTTCGACAGTAGTGGTTCCTCTCCCTGTATCCTCTCCAGGCCGCTTGAACCGTAATGGCCGCCAGAGTCCTGCGGTGGCAGCAGTTTCTCCAGCTCCTCTGTATGACGAGGGCGGAGTCCCGCCACTGCAGGAACCTCCTGCGCTCCCTGTAGCTCCTCCACGCCGCCTGCAGACACACCGCCGCCGCCTCCTCCACACCGGGGTCGACGGCAGACTCCGACTGTCTGAGAAGGCAGACTCGCCACCAACGCTGCAGATACAGGACAAGAAGACAGGAAAAATGTTTTGAGTTAGAATGGAGCTGGAAATACAGGTTGCTTCCAAATAAATATTTTCGAAATTCCAATTTTATTTGAATGAGATGACGAGAGATTTCCAGTTGCAAAAGGGCAACGGTTCTATTCCATTGGCCTATTGCAACTAAAAACTAACTGGATCTGTTTTTCTTCAGTTTGACAAAGATTTGGAACAAGATTTGCTTGTGATTCCCCCCAAACTCCTGCACAACAATGACTTACTTTCCATTTTTAGGTTTGAAGACTATGGGCTGAATATTGATATTTTCACAAGAGAAAAAGGCAGTGATCCCAAAGGTCATAATCAAATGTTTTTTTATAGAATATTTTTCCATTTCCATTTTGTCCAATTCCATTAAACCAGGTCTTGAACACACAAATGAGTAAAAGAAATGTGTGATATTTTTGTATTTATACAGTATATGATGACAATGTGACGACCTTATCAGTCATTGCATTGAATGTACATCAATTGGATGTCTGACAAATTCATACAAACAGGGCCGGGAACACCTTGTATCATTTTGACAACTCATTTTTTTCAATTCTGACCTTTATTCATAGACTCTTTGGCCTTGGCAGGTGGAGACGGAAACATATCAACACAGCTACCGAAGAAAATGGACTTAACTGCCTTCTCTGACTAACTTTCCAAATTAGAAGTCTGTCTTCATTCAACAAGAAGTGAAATGTTACAAAGCTGTTCACATTCCTCACATGGTTTGTTTCTTTAAAGAAATATTAGACTTCAAAGAGATGGAATCTGTACAGTTAACCCCGACATTTTTTAGACAGTTGACAGTTTGTATATATTCATTCTTTTTCTCAACTATTCTTCTCCTAAATGTTATCTGTGCTTCACTGGCTCTCGCCCAGCGCTACGCTGGTTCTGGTCTGACTGGGTTTGTTTTCCTTCAGTCTGACAAAGATTTGGAACGCTCTCCTCCGAGGGCTTTCCAGAAAAAACAAGCCGGCAGTGATTTTAATGCAGCGTTTCTCCCTCCATCACTCTCTTCCACCCTTTGCTTTGCTTCATTCGCTCTTTCCTTCTCTCTCTCTCTCCTTCTCTCTCTCTCTCTCTCTCTAGGAGATAACAGTATGGGTCCTTAGCCTAACACCATAACTATTCTTCTCCTCCGTGTTGAAATCACTGCTATGAATATCAAGGGGCAAATAAAGGCCTTATTTCAGGTTTATATCAGTTTGAGTCTGACTGATTAACAATTAAGGAATTCTGTTTTCAAATTCAAAATGCTGTATATCCAGTTTGGGAAAAAATATTACTTAATTGCTTCATTGCGTTATTGCTCAATATCTCTAAAATCCAGAGGATTCTGTTGGTAGAAGTGTTACCATTTTGTAAACCAATAATTTAAGTTGCCCACAGCTTCTCAAAAGAACCATACTGTAATTTGATTTGATGTAATCCTGTCATTCTGTAAGCGTAGGTGTCACATTGTCCAAATGGTAGATATCTCATTTTGGAACAAAACTCAATTCTTCAAGTAGGAAAATATATACTGTATATTATAGCTAGAGTAGTAGCTGTAAACTGTTGCAGCTATGTATTATCATTATAATTAGTAAAGACATAAAAGTTAATCATCTCTAATGGAGAGATTGATTTTGGAGAACACTGACCCTTTAAAAAAAAGATATGCAGTTTCTAATTGCAGTAAATGCAACAACCATTAATCATGTATTGCTTAATACAGACAGGCCAATTAGCCTTAATGGCCAACACCGCTTCCTGCTGAAGCGCTGGGGGGAAGAAACTTCGCTGCACAGGATTCTGAAATTGTCGTATGATGCACTCACAGCAGAAAGTTTATAGTCAATCAATATTTTACATACTAAGTGGATGAAAATACCACAGGACCATGGCTGGGGCATATCTGACCACTGAGCAGCTCCACTGGAATAGTTGGAAGTTAAGTGCTTTGCTCAAGGTTTCCTCGATGATACTTGGTACTCTCCCTGCCTAGATTTTCCCAGCATGCCTGAGGATGCAAACCACTGACTTTCTGGTCACAAACTCCTCTTCCATGGCAACATGACGTCTCACCTGGATGACGCAGGCGGCCTGTCTCATGCTGACAAAGTGCTTCCTCTCCAGGACGGCCCTGAAGCGGCGCTGCAGCGTGACGATTCGCCGCAGCACTTCCTGGTGGAGGAGGGTCTGAAGCCGCTGACGCTCCGCCTCCCGCAGGAACACCTACACAACACAGGAAGGGTTAGACACGCCCACCGCCACAGTCTACAGATCAGACGGATGGAAATCAATACGCTTTACAAGCACGAGACAGTATTGATGCAGAGTGACAGATAAAGGATCAGATGGACAAAGAAACAAAGATGATGCTAAAAATGTACACACTAATAGGACCCTTAGGATGAAAGTATCCACAAATGCTACATATTATCATACAGATAAACTGGTTTGCAGAATTCGTACCATCGTGTTTCCCACTTGATACCCAGCGGGTGGCAGGTGGATCTGGCGGAAAAACTCCCTGATGCCCGACTTGGTTGGGCTCGTGCCGCGGGGCAGCAGGACATGAAAGTGACGCACAAAGTCCTGGAGGAAGGTAGGTGGTGTATCGTCAATAAACCAGTGGAGATACAGTGTCCTCTGTATTTCAGATGCATTATGATAGAAACCGTATGTGCAGACACAATGTATGTCAATTAGGACTGCACAATTAATCTTACATTCAAGTTTCCAGTATCTGCAATGCTGTAACATCTCATTACATTTAGAAAGTAAAATAATTTTGTTCTCATATAATTGGAATAATAGCTGTGATTCACAATATCAAGCAAAATAATTGTGATCATTTTCTTCCACATTTGTGCAGCCAAAAAGACAATAAATCCTAAAAAGATACCTACAGAGCAGTGAAAAATAACCAGAAAATAAAACTAGTCAGGTACACACTCATAGATTCTTACAATCAAATTTTTAAGCCATTTCTTTGGTCAACCAAATCTATTTTTTGTTAGCCATCTCTAACGTTGCATATTTGGCTGTCTTCGCTGTCAAAATACTTTAAGATGCTACCAATAAATTTAAATACGTTATTAATGCTAACATGGCATTAAGAGTGGATCTACTGTGAGCTGGTAGTGGGAGGGGCTTACCTGGAAGGTGTACTTGATGCTGTATCCTGATTGGCGGATCCGGACGGTCTCCAGCATACCTGTGTACCTGAGCTGTCTGAGGACCAGGCTGTCATTGAAACGCAATGGGAGCTGAGAGAGAGAGAGAGAGACAGAAAGAGAGAGAAACAGAGAGACATAGATGATAAAACATGAGACAGAAGAGATCAATAGTCATTTAGTTAGATTAGAAGCATAATTCGTTGATTAGTTAAGTGATGGAAAGCACACTGGACTCAAACTATTCACTGGCAGAACTTACCTTCTCAGCATTGGAGCGAATGCACTTGACAAAGTACGGCTCTGACTGACCGAGAGTCTCCATCAGCTTATTGAGCGACGCCTGCACACACAAACACAAACCAACATGACATCACATCCTCATCCACTGACATTTAAGTAAAACACCACTGTTTTCATATGGCACTTGTCCTGTAAAAAGGTTGGAGTGCATTTAAACACACAAAGTATTCCAGATTATCCTGATACCTTTATTCAGGATAAGATGTTCTATCTTCAGACAGCAGAAATAAAGAGCATATACAGGCAATCCAATTTGGATTACAAATTTTTGTAGGCTCAGCATACGTGTTGCATCAGAAACTAGCACTCCGATGAAGGTTTTAGCACCAAAACATCAATACATTTTCACTAGCAATGAGCGCAGTTTGCAGGAGTTTAAGTGAAATGTTGTGCATCAGAAACTAGCCAAACAACTGTAACTTGGCCAACTGTGGTTCCATTAGCAGTGAACTGTAAGAGAGAGAAGACAAGAGAAATCTAAGCATTACTTTGCTTATGCACCTTATTTTGACACGTTTTTTTTTTATATTATTAAAATAATCTAGTTTGAACTCTTTGTCCTCTTGTCCTTTTTGCACTGCATGAGAAATACAATTTGTAACAATGTTGTCTTGTATAAAAGTCCCGCAGTAACTTTGACTCTGAGCACATTTGAAGTGAACTCATTTAACTTTTACTCACTTCTCACCCCAGTAATTTGACTTCTATTGAGTGAAATTTAAGCAAAGCAACAGCACGCAGCAGTATCCTTGTTGTTGTTGTAATGCACCAGGTTGTCCAGCCGGGGGCGAGAGCGGCACTGACCTGGAACTGGGCGCTGATGCTGGGCGGTTTCTTCTTCTTGTGCAGGTGAAGCAGGGACTTGGTGATGCGGTCGTGGAGCGTCACGCTGCTCAGGTAGCGCAGAGACTTGACGTCCAACAAGTGCTACACACACACAAAACCAGATACAGTTTATATATGGATCGATACAGGGGGGATTTCCTGTTAGCAGACCTCTTAGATATCGTTTTAAAAGACTTTCCTTGGTAATTCTGCTGTATTAGAGAGACAGGGAAGATTTACTCATGACAGAATGACATGATGAGGCACAGAACAGGTCATCAGTCCGACTCAAATCGACTATATCAAGGCACTGATAAGCCAGATTGTCCTGACAGCATCTTTAAAAATATATGACTGCATATCCAGAGATGTGGTGATAAAACCATCCACCAAATGGCAGAAGTTATGTTAGATGTAGTGATCGGGATGCCCCGTTTTTGGAAATACATTGACCCATGCCAACCTAAGCTTGAATGTCTTTGCTACTCTGTCTCTGTCTCTCAGCTTTTCTACTGCCTCAATATAGAGGAAATACAAAAGAGAAAGGACTGGCCACTCTGCTTTAAAAGAAAATTAAATGAGAGCAATGAAAGGAAACATCAGTGTGTCTTACCTTGGGAAGGGTGGGTTTGATTTTGCAGTTTTTGTTCCTCCTAAAGGTAAGAAATTGGGTTTTAATTAGCAGATATTAAGCGAGGAATTCAGTGACTAATGAAGAGGAAACACAAAACAAAACCACATTCTGAGTGTGTACGTGTATATACCCATGTGTGTTTTGGAAACATAATCACTGACATGAAAAACAGTAATCTCCTGTGAGAAATGAGAGGGACTTCTATGCTGGAGAAAAAAAAAAAAACATGAAAAACTCCATTCCTGGCTCATTTTAAAAAATATTGATACAGGAATCGGATATATGGCCAACACCCGGTTACGTTATTTGGGTGGAATAAAAAAGCAAAGCAACATTTTCTACCTTTGTTCACATGTAGAAAGATATTAGATCCCTCTAATGGAGAAAATGGATTGTATCTCCATCATCTTAGACCATTAGGCTGGGGTCACAGGATGAAATTTTGTACTTAGAATCACTATTGGCAGCAAAAAGGTTGGTACGTGTGTGTGTGTGTGTGTGTGTGTGTGTTTCTGTGTGTGTGTCACTCACAGCAGGATGCCCTGAGCTCTCTCCAGGAGCTT
>NW_027281968.1:97500-115000 GCF_046629955.1 Centroberyx affinis
ACATCTAAATGGCCCTAGCCGTCTAGGCTAAATTAAGTTTAAATGGGGTTAAAAAGTGAAAGTTTATTAGATGTCTATACATAGACAAAATTATCCTGGACTATATGAGAGCTACGCATAGACGCAATGTTGAAATTACTTCTTGTGCTCAGATAATTATCTTGTAGGCTAGTCTACAGGACTTCTCTGGTGCATATTTTTGGTATTTACAGATGTTTATTCATTGTAATAATGTATTTACTGCTTGGTCTAAAATAGGTCTATACATAGCCGTAATGATCCTGGGCTATATGAGAGCTAAAGCAAAGACGCGACGTTGAAATCACGTCTTTTGCTCAGTGGGTGAGGTTTAGGGGTCAGGGGATAAATGTAAATCGATGGTAGGACTTCCCAAGTTTAACAACACAAATGTATGTGTGTGTGTGTGCGGAAACTATGTGTCTCCTCTCACCGGTTTTCTTGGTGTGTCTGCGGCCGGCCTCCCTGAAGGCCACCAGCGCCCTGAAGTAGGCGCGCAGCACCGCCCAGCGGAACGTGGCCACCGGGTCGATGCCCATCAGGCTGCAGATGAAGGCGTTCTTGCTGCTCTTCAGCAGGGCCACGATGTCGGGCCGCATGTGGTCCGTGTTCTTCTCCCGGAAGTCCTGGATGACGGGGGCACACACACACACACACACACACAGTATTTACTCCGTTATCCTATTGATCTATCTATCTATCTATCTATCTATCTCCTCCATTCCTAAGGCAATTGTTGCCATCAACCATCAAATATAGTCCACCTTATATTGTTGCACTTTGCATATTCTACTACTTGCACTTTTTTATACTCATTGCACTTTGCTAACTTGATGTTGTTTGCTATTACTTGCTGTTTATACTGTTTGTGTTGTTGTCGTATGTACAGTATGTTTCTCCCATGTTTTTTATGCTGCACCAGAATTGCCCTCCGGGGACAATAAAGATTTATTGAATATCTATCTATCTATCTATCTATCTATCTATCTATCTATCTATCTATCTATCTATCTATCTATCTATCTTCTCATTGAGCCTGTGTTTTAGCAGGCAGATAAAAAAAGAGTACTTGTTATGTGCATCATGATATTATAGACAAAACTACAATGGAAAATATGTATAATAAATGTATATGATTGATTTGGCATTTGACCGATAAAACATAAAGAAATTCACTATGAGAAGATGAAACCCACACAAGATTAGCTGTCCTCTAAGCTATTTATTGTCAAAATAAACAAAAGCAGATTTTTTTTTGCTCAAGTTGGGATTGAGACACGTGTGTTTGTTTGTTTTGTTAAACAGTGGAAAGGCCAGCTGACAGTGTACATGTGAGTGTACAAGCAGTGCTATTTAAGTGCAAAGGCTTTATTGCTGTTACAAAAAAACACAGAGTTAATCCCCGGGATTGGGGATTGTGAGAGGGAAATGTCTGTATCATGAACATCACGATCATAAAGGCATTGAGTTCAAAACCTTAACCAGAGAGAAAACCGCTCATGCAAACCGTAAATACATAATTCATTAAACACTTGTTTTCATATATCATATTTCCACACACATTTCACTCCCTTTTCATGAAATATTCCATGAAAACAAAACCACTGAGGTGGAGAAAATCTCTCTCTCTGTCTCACACACACACACACACACACACACACACTCACGTGCACACACATGTGCCTAAGTATACAAACTCACCCAGCTTCATACTTCTCTCCATCTATCCCATCTGGTTGTACGCAATTAAATGTTTCAACTGAAGCCATGCTACGATTACAGAGCTATGAATTATAAAGCCTCCAACATATTCTCTCTCTCTCTTTCTCTCTCTCTCAGCTTCATATGATGTGAGCCAGCTGGATGCTCGCTACCAAACCTTCCTCGGACACATTTCACGACTCTGGCTCCCGCTGCACGCTTCACACTAAACAACTCTTTGGCTCTCAGTAGATACGGGATACCTTTCCATATCCACGAGTATATCCAACTGTTATGGGCTTACACTACACACACAGTCAAACAACAATACGTTCGCCCCTTTCCAGCACATGTGCTTCTTATCAAAGCGCAGCTGGGAAGCGAACAGAGAATTAGATTTAGCTAGAAAAATAGGTCGATGGAACAACAAGTAGACTTGCTGCAGACTTGCAGAGTCTATAAAGGCTTAAGTGAAACAGATAAAACGACAAGTAACTAGTCCTTCATTTATAATTGAGGAGCGCCTCCCTTCATCAGGTTACACAACTTGAATTTTAGTTTTGTTACCGCAAGGATTATAAATGTTTACATGTTAGTCATTTATTTGATGCTCTTGATCCGAAGCGATTTAGAATGAGTGACACAGTAAAATAAGCTTAATTTCCATTAAATTAGATCACAAACATTACAAGCACCAGTAATGAGGAGTATAAATGTCAGAGCCATGGCACCCTGACAATATTCCTCTGAGCCTAGAATGATGATGAAGAGGAGAGGCGGTAAGAAAATAAATTAGAGACACAAGAGCTATGGAGAGAGGTTGATGTGTATTTTTTAAACTTCAAGATAAGAGCATATTAGAGTGAGTTTAAGAAGCAGGGGAAAGGATATGATTCAGTGAGCGAGGGTTTATCAGTTGAAAGCAGCAGTAAACCCCCAAATGAGCGACCGTAAAGCCGTCGGTTCGAATCCCTTGGAAAGAAAACAAATCTGATTCCAGTCCCTGTAACTGTAGCTAAGCATGATGGACTTGTCAGCACTCTTCACTGTAATTTACCTTCTCTGGTGTTCAAACCAGGTAAGAACACATGAAGAAACAGCTGAATATGAGCATCAGTTTGCCCTCACTTCATTTTGTTATGCTATGCCTTCCAAGCATGAGGAACTCTGGCAATCACGTTAACATCCTTATACCCATAAAACCTTGTGTTTTGGGGTCGTTTCATGTAGTTGGTTCGGGTTACATTCTCACTCCTAACAAACTGCATCACACTTCTCTTGGAAGACGACCAAGACTCACATTTTCTGTTGTCTCGGTGCTGTTATTTGATGCCAACTGAGTTCAAATGGCATCGTTCTCACCTGCCCAAACAACCCGAACCCAAGGAGTGAACGCTCCAGAGTTCAAATAAACTGCTCAAAACGTGCTTGGTGTGAACGCACCCTTAGGCTGACTTAGGGCTGGGCAATATATCGATATTATATCGATATCGTGATATGAGACTAGATATCGTCTTAGATTTTGGATATCGTAATATCGTGATATGGCATAAGTGTTGTCTTTTCCTGGTTTTAAAGGCTGCATTACAGTAAAGCGATGTCATTTTCTGAACTTACCAGACTGTTCTAGCTGTTCTATTATTGGCCTTTACCCACTTAGTCATTATATCCACATTACTGATGATTATTTATCAAAAATCTCATTGTGTAAATATTTTGTGAAAGCACCAATAGTCATCCCTACAATATTGTCGCAATATCGATATCGAGGTATTTGGTCAAAGATATTGTGGTATTTGATTTTGTCCATATCACCCAGCCCTACTTACAACTGAACATTTAGCACACTTCATAGAAAATACCGAGATATATATCGTGTATCGCCATTCAGCCTAAAAATACTGAGATATGATTTTTAGTCCATATCGCCCAGCCCTAGGCTGACTTGTGTATCTCAATGGGTCGAGCATGGCTCCAGCACTGCAAGGGTTAAGGGTTCGATTCCCACTGGAGCCACGCATATTAAAAATGTATGTACTCATGATACCGCTTAGATAAAAGCATCCACCAAATGGCTTATGTTGTGTTGTGACTAAGCTGATGTGGACATTGGTGCACGGAATCTCACATGCACACACACACACACACACACACACACACACACTTAACTGATGCACACATACACACCATGACTGTGCTGCTCACCTTGACTCCGTACTTGACTTTACCGGCGTAGTGGTGGATGATGAAGGCGGGCTCCATGACAGCAGGGAACTCGATGTAGCTGTTTCCTTCATGCTGACGCTTGAACTTGTCCAGCAAGGTCTGGTTGGAAGCCTGGGGGAAACTAGAAGAAGAGTTTCTAATTAGAGGAGGGATCAAAACCCACAGGGACAAAGAAAACTGAAATCTAAACTTCTGCAGTAACAAATCAACAAACCTCTGGCTTCAAACCTATACACAGCAAGATACATACCACACGCACACGTTAATTCAAGTGAATAAATATTACTCTTCCATCGCTAACACTCTCTGGTCATTTTGTGTCCATCCGAGAACGCATTCTGTCTATTTAACTGGGGAAGCCAAATGGCACAGGAGGAGGAGTGCCCCATAATGGATCAAACAAGCACTATATTGTATGTGCAGAGTCAATAGTGCAGGTGGAAAATACCTGATTAAATATTTTGGATGACTTTTTAAGAGGTTTTGAGGGTTAGTTTTATTGTATTTGTGTCATTACCTCCGCCAAGGAGGTTATGTTTTCGGTGCCGTTTGTTTGTTTGTTGGAAAAACTACTGGGCTGATTTTCATGAAACTTCGTGGAAGAACCCATTAAATTTTGGAGCGGATCGGATTCGACTCACGAAATTTGCATATCATAGCAGACTGGACTATTGGCCTTGGCGGAGGTCTGAGCTCTCCGAGTGCCCTTCTAGTTTAATAATGACTTTCTTTATTCTTACTTATTGATTATCTGAGCAAAAACTCTAATTCACATCTTTTTTTTGTCTTTTTCCTTTGTCTTCTCGAATTGAGCCTTGTTCAAGTGCATCTTGATTTTAGTTGCTGGTGAAGAAGAGAGTGCTTCTCATTCATTTTGCCCACCTAGATTCGAACTGGCACAAGCCCGTCTCTTGGCTACAGCTTGAAATGAAGTAACAGCGCTTCTATTCGCGTTCTCTACTGTAGTCTTCCCACCTCTGGTTAATGGCTCTGTCAGCACTTTCCTTCCACCCATTTACCACCGCTAACCTGTCAGCTGGCCAGATCAACAGTCCCTATGGGAGACTCCATACCATCTACCGTACACAAACTGCTCCTCCCCACACACCTCCACAGTACCCCCGCCCCCCCCTCCCCCTCCCCCTCCACCCCCACCCTCTCCCTCCAGAAACCTAATCCACTCCTCCAGAGGCCCTGAAGTCCTGTGAGCTTCGCTAACCGTGAATGATGAGATCTTCAACTGTCTTCCATTCCCGGGTAATCATTTAGCATGGAGCTCCTTCCTGCGGCAGGATAAATCCCATGAGAGCCTCCGTTCCCCCTTTTTTTATTCCCCTTTGACCCGAATGCTCACATAGTGATCCCCCCCCCCCCCTACACACACACATACACATACACACCAATTGGCCCATTCCAGACGTTATTAGATCCAGATGAATGCGTTACGCTAAGTGGCAAGCAGGATGACAGCTAACGTAGATAAATATGGTTATGTGTGTACAGCCTGATGTGTTTTTATGCGAGGGGGGGGGGGGGAGGTGGGGGAGCGCTGGATTTGATTTATGGAAGATCTAGCTGCAGAGGCAGCGCGCTGAACTGCAGGAGAAGAGCCTTTTAGAATAGAGAAACAGGGGAAAAACACACATCTGATCCAGAAATGCTAGCACAGGAATTAGCATGTTGTTAGCTTTTATGCTTTGGTAGAAGTCCCAGTGTTGGTATGAATCAAGCTCATGATGAAAGAGCCTATGCAGGGAGCAGTTTGTCTCTGGGCTTCACCAGCTGGGGGCCTGGCGCTCGTACATGACGCTCCTACAGGGTGATCCAAGGGTCATTTCACCGAAGGAGGCTACGATGAAATACGTTTAACTTTCCATGGCATTCTGACAAGATAAGGACCTAAATAATAAATATGTCAGAGAAAAATTGGAAACCTAGACAGGGAGTGAACTCCTAACTCTGGCAGCGTTTGCAGCACGCTCTATCTATCGAGCGACGCGGGACTACTGTTCTTTAAATACGTTAATTTTAAGGCATTTCTTAATATTCCCCTAGATATCACACTTCAACCCTTACATATCTTAATGCCCTGCCCTCCAGTTGGTGATCATCATAAGGCAAACAACCACCAATATAGAAAAAACTCAAGTATATTTTCAGAGTAGCATTCATTTAGTTTTCTTTAAAAGAACCTATCCCCATATAACTTCAGTTTGATACTACTTACTATGATACACACTATGGATTCATACATTTATATCAGCCGAAAAAGGTGAGTAAAATATATTCCATAAATAAACAGGTTGGTAAACTGATTTCAGGTGGGTTTACCCTCCACTACATCCATGAGTATATTACATAAACATGCAAGCTAATAGGGTGCCAGGTGGCACTTTACTGCACTACTCGATTGGGTCTTTAACTGCACATGAAAGAGCAACAATAACAGCCTGAAATTTCAAGAAGCAGTATCACCAAGTTAGCCAGGTAACTGTAAAAGAAAAAAGAATAAAATGTGTTGTTGTGGCAAAAGCACATCCATAACAAACAACAGTTTAATTTGGAAAATCACTTAAAAAAATACGTAATTCTTTCTTCAAAGTTATCTGGCTAACTGGCTTGTTTTTGTCTCAGACTGGGTGTTTAATATCAGCAGGTGGCGTACTTGCACTCCTCATCCAGCAGGTGGAAAAGCGCTGTGGGTTTCTTGCTGATGAGGTTGATGCAGCCGCTGTTGTCGATGTAGTCGATGGTGTGCCAGCTGATGCCCTCCGCCCGGTACTCCTCCTGCAGGGGAAACAGAGGCAGAGGGGAACTCGGGGTCAGAAAACACACTTGGAGAAACAAGTGACCCGAAACCAACTTTGGACTGGAGTCAAGTCAGAGCTGCTGAACATAAAAGGCAACACAGAGAGGACCAGACGGCTTGTTGATGCTGCGGATTACTTTTAACCTTTATGCAGATAAGACTGAGTGAACACACTTTCTCAGCAATGTTTCTTCTTCACATTCATATATACGAACACACATTCACACCTGGGAGCTGCCCAGTACAACCAGCCATCCACAGTTTGACACTGACCAGCTACAGTGGAGCAGTTTGGGGGTAAAGTGCCTTGCTCAACGGCATTTCAAATGGTATTTACAAGGCCGTCATTTGCTCACTTTCTGACAACCAACTTAAACTCTCGACTGACAAATTGGCACACAGACTATTATGAAATCAACAAATACAGTGCAGCGTACTTGGGCCAGAATCTACCGTACTGGTGGATACTATACTTGGCATCAGAATAAAAAGTCCAGGTAATGTTTTTCCAGCGCTAACAAACCTTACAATGAAAACACCTGGCATGCTTGGTGGTTAGTCAGTAAAACCATGATTGGTGGGTGAGGTCTAAATGCCCCAGGGGGCCAATGACGGCTGAGGTATATGACCCTTGTCGTCTTAATACCCCTATGGGAGAAGCCAGTGAGGATCGCCAGCTAGAATCCCTGAGCCAGCTGGGGAAAAAAGTGAGAGAAAAGTAGGTGGGGAAAGTAAAGGAGTAACGCTCTCTTCACTCCCTCCACAGCCACAGCACTTGAGCAAGGCATGTAAACACCACACTGCTCCAGGAGACCTGCTCCGTCGCCAACAGTAAAAGACTGTAATTGTACTGGGCAGTTCCCAGGTTGGAGTGTGTGTTAATATGAATGTGAAGCAGGGCAGTGCTGGAAAAGAGGGTGCACATTTAGCAATCCCTCCCTGGATAAATACAAAACTCTAGACGCTGAAATTTTACGGTTGGCACCAACAAAAAAAGCACCGTTGGAACGTAGGGCTAGGAGATTTAGCGGAGCAAAAATTGAATAAATTGCGGTACTTTGCATCAGGTAACTAAGTAAAAACAGACATAATACAACCAGCAGGCATTGGGATTCCTAACAAAGTGTCTTCTTTTATTTTTCAAATTAACTAAATGGAAGCCCGATACTAGACGACCCACCCAAACTCTTGTGTGTGTGTGTGTGTGTGTGTGCTTTATGTGTGTATGAATGTACCAGTTTGTGTGTGAATGTGTATATGTCTGTGTGTTAGTGTATTTACCTCTCTATGTGTGTGTGTTGGTACTTGCTCTTACAGTGCAGATGTACTTCTAATGTGTTAACAAAGGGAAAAAATGTAAAATATTGTAACAATCAGTTGAAATGCCAATGGAACCCATGTACTGTAATTATGGAAATGAATTTGCAATTAAGCGTTGAAAGCAGTGTTGGAGCATGTTTTCATTATGTGACATGTCTGCCCTCTCTTCCTCTTTTGGGCGGCTGAATCACAGGCGAGGCATTCAGAACATGTGGCGTGTTTGGTTTTGTTCCGAGGTCGCACCGGATCACGCAAAATGAAAACAGAGCCGTACAAAAAAAAAAAAAAAAAAAAAAAGTTACATGCCTGTGTTTTCATTTTTATCTCATCAAGCGCTGACCAGTGGCTGACTCATAACAGAAATCTTTATTTGAGTGTGTGAGAGTGTGTGAACGTGTGTGTGTGGGAGAGAGAGAGAGAGAGAGAGAGACAAATGCAGATAGATAGATAAATACATAAATAGACACACTCATCGGCCACTTTATTAGGTATACTGACACATTTACATAAACAGCTCAGTCCACCAGACAGCGAGCCACAAGGCGGTGACTCCGTATATAAAGCATGCAGACGGGCTTTGACTAAATGTTAGAATGAGCAAGCGGCTTTGAACGCGGTTTGAGCGCTGGTGCCAGATGCACCGGTTGCAGCATCTCAGAAACAGCCGCCCTTCTGGGATTTTCACTGGAATTTACCAAGAGTTTGCCGAGAATGAAGCGATAAACAAAACGCATCCGGTCAGCAGCAGTTGGTGAGGGCGGTTGGAGGAAAATGGCTAGACTTGTTCAAGCTAACAACAGCTCAGGACAACAATGATGTGCAGAAGGGCACAAAACCCATCAGTCCAGAAGACCATGCTGGGAGTCACTTAAGGCTGGGCGATATGGTTGAAATCAATATCATGATAATCATAAGGATTTTTCTTGATATCAGTATATATCACGATATGGTTCATGTATGCAAAATCACATTAAATAATCAAATTAATGTTCATCTCATTGAACCGAATGGTAATGTTAGGTGTGATGTCAAACAAAACAGAAATATTCAAATAATATTAAGTATTTTAATAAGTAAAACTTGCTTGTTATCATCAATTTAGACAGCAGAAATGTGTGTCACGATATCAAAATATCTTCATATCATCACGATATGATTCCACTGAAAGATGATAAACGATAATATTGAATTATCGCCCAGCCCTAGTGTCACTCCTGTCAACTAAGAACAAGAAGATGAAGCGACATGTGATCACAACAACTGGACGAATGAAGAGTGGAAACATGTTGCCTAGTCCGGCGAATCTTGGTTTCTGTTTTAATAAACTGTCATTTACAGCATGAATACATGGATTCATCCTGCCTGGTGTCAACAGTACAGGCTGGTAGTGCTGGTGTAATGGTGTAAGGAATGTTTTCTGGTACTAATACTACTAATTGAGTACTAATTGAGCATCATTTGAAACGCTGTCAAGGCTGTCAGAACAATTTCAATATTAGAATTTCAGCTGAATGTCAAAAAATCATAAATTTTAGTCCCAACCTCCCCATCGAATGCGTCAAAAACTGCATTTATGTTGTTGTTGTTTTTTTTTTTACACCCAATTGAGCTAAACGCATCACTGCTCCTCCTCATACCTTGACTCCATAGACTCACATTCTCTGTCGCTTTCGCAATCTCTTGTTTTTAGCACACACACACTTGCTTGCTAGCGGCATCACGGCAGAAAACACCCAGACTGATGAGGAGATCACTATACTCCACTAACTCCTCCTCCAAGCGATGTTTGGAAGATATTTAGATTCCCTTCAGTAAAAGGCAAAACTAAGCACAACCTCTACGGTACTAAAATCGTTCAAGAAACTGAATAACGGAAAAACCGCAAGCTGTCAATCAACTCATCAGAGAAGCTCTATCAGTTTAGAACGTATTGCCTGTTTACTGCCCCATGCTTTCATGTGTCAATGTAAATTTTTGCATTAATATCACAATTTAAGTCGAGTTTGACTCACTTAAAGGAATAGTTCAGTATTTTGAACCCTACTAATAGGGATCATGATGGAAAACATGGTATTTGGGCCCAGGGTTCAAAATACTGAACTATTCCTTTAAGTCAACAGTCAAATTAAATTTTTTTTTAGGGGAAATTGCCAGGCCTACTGCTGACCAGGTGCATCCCCTCTTGGCCACAGTCTATCCCTAAAACACGCCATCGTCCCAAGACGGTTCCAGGAACATGACAGCGACTTGTGCTCAGATCTCGGCCCAGTAGATGCCTTTCGGATGAAGTGGAACGGGATGTTTTGAGCCGAGGAATCTGCAGGACGCGATGCTATCGGGCCAGCGTGGACCGAGATCCATGTGACACATTTCCAACACCTTATTGAATCCAGGCCTTCGAAGAATTCAGGCTGTTTCTGGAACCAAAATGGCAGCCTACCCCCGGTCCGAGTGTACATGCATAGCTGAATCAGTTTCATCTTTTAAATAACACACTTTCATAGACAGGCGTTTATGTGAATCGTTCCTTATACTTGTATCTCCATTTTATGTTTGATTTTGTAATTGTGTTTGTCATTTTATTACTTTTTTTTTTTACTTATTTATTACTGTCTCTTTTGGGGACAACTTGTATTGTCTGGGCATTCGTGTGGTTTGGCACACACAGCTCCATCTGTTTTTAGTTGTATCTGTTCGTCTCTTGTATTACCTTTTATTCCCATGTTTTATTTATTTATTCTTTTTTATTTTATTTGCTTTTTTATTTGCTATCTGCTTTACTTAATTTATGTAATTGTGGTAATTTTACATTACATTCTCTTTGGGTTTTACTGTATGTAAAGCCCTTCGTAAACATTGTTTTTAGAAAAGTGCTACACAAATAGTTATTATTATTAGAGAGAGAGAGAGAGAGAGAGAGAGAGAGAGAGAGAGAGAGAGAGAGAGAGAGAGAGAGAGAGAGAGACAATAATAGAGACAGGTCAGGATTTGCAGCACTCTACTGTCCATTAGTCAGCTCTCTATCTGTTCTCTGCCGCGTAACGCAGTACAGCATTGTGCTTGGCCCAATGCCCTGGTATGGAGGTGAGGGAGTGTGTGTGTGTGTGTGTGTGTGTGTGTGTGTGTGTGTGTGTGTGTGTGTGTGTGTGTGTGTGTGTGTGTGTGTGCACAATAACTACATCTCTCTCTCCTCCTATCTCTACTTCTTCATCTTTCTTTGTATTCCTCCCTCCCTACCTACCTCCCTCTCTCCTTCCATCATGCCCGGCTGTCTTCTTTTGTTATGACAGCGGAGTGTTTTTATCGAGCAGAAAAGGGAGGAACTGTGCTGCAGTAAAGGCAGCAGGTCGTCGAGGTGTGTGTGTGGTTTCAAAAGCATGGAGAGAAAAGAGACAGAGGCAGATATGACGAGGGGGAGAAGAGACGCACACACTGTCTTGTCGATCGGCGAGCTCTGCATGTGGAAAAGAGAGGGATTGGGACTGTGCGGACCAGCATGACTCACAACGAACGGTGACGTCAAGCAGCAAGTTGGACCGGGTTATCGGAATAAAGGGGCAGAGAGTTCGGAAAATCTGCGTCAAAAAAGGACGGCTGCACTTTTCACGATCTATGAAACATAAACTGTCACTTTATCGATACGACCGTAAAGCTTCAGAGAGGGCCCCAGCTGCCGGACTGTTAAATAAACTCAAGAGAAACCAGCAGAGAGCAGGAGTCTCCCTCTGGTATCCGATCGAAGGTAGAGCTGGCTGGAGTTTTTTTTGTGTTTTTTTTTCAGTGTGATACCTTGCGATACCGTGTTTGCCTAAGGCGGTGGCGGTCGTGTGTTTTCGCACTTTGATAAATCGTTCTCACGCCGAAAAACAAATCAAGCAGCAATTGGCATGGGAGTGTAAACACTGGACTCGACCCCCCCCCATCCCACCCGCCCACCCCACCACTGAAGGTTGCAGTTGGTGCGGTCCTATTAGCTTTGGCCACTGTTCCAAATGTAAACACACACACACACACACACACACACACTGCTGATAAGACCAACTGATTGGCTGGAGGGGGGGGTTGGAATCAGATTAACTTTCCTGTGAAGAGGCAGCAGTTCAGGTTCGTTCACACAACCAACAATTTCTTATTCAACTTATTTTGTCCTTCATTCACCATATTATGCATTTAATGCACCGGCCCAACTGAATACATCACTTCCTGAAGCTCTTGTCATCATAAATAAGCACATTATCAAACCGTCACTGATAGTGGCCAACGTCTGCTGAGGACTTCTCTTATTTCAGTTTCTCTATTGCTGCTTCAGTTAACCAGTTATTAGTTAACCAATTCAGTTAACCATTCTTAGCATTCCCCATTGAAAACAGTATGTAGAATAGGGCTGGGCGATATGGACAAAAGCAAATATCACAATATTTTTGACCAAATACCTCGATATCGATATTGCGACAATACTGTAGGGATGACTATTGGTGCTTTCACAAAATATTTACACAATGAGACTTTTGATAAATAATCATCAGTAATGTGGATATAATGACTAAGTGGGTAAAGGCAAATAATAGAACAGCTAGAACAGTCTGGTAAGTTCAGAAAATGACATCACTTTACTGTAATGCAGCCTTTAAAACCAGGAAAAGACAACACTTATGCCATATCACGATTAGGGCTGCAACTAACGATTATTTTCATTGTCGATTAATCTGTCGATTATTTTCTCGATTAATCGATTAGTTGTTTGGTCTATAAAATGTCAGAAAATGGTGAAAAATGTGGATCAGTGTTTCCCAAAGCCCAAGATGACGTCCTCAAATGTCTTGTTTTGTCCACAACCCAAAGATATTCAGTTTACTGTCATAGAGGAGTAAAGAAACCAGAAAATATTCACATTTAAGAAGCTGGAATCAGAGAATCTTGACTTATTTTTCTTAAAAAATTACTTAAACCGATTAATCGATTATCAAAATAGTTGGCGATTAATTTAATAGTTGACAACTAATCGATTAATCGTTGCAGCTCTAATCACGATATTACGATATCCAAAATCTAAGACGATATCTAGTCTCATATCACGATATCGATATAATATCGATATATTGCCCAGCCCTAATGTAGAACTAGCTAAAATAAGTTTTTATAGAAGCAGAGGGACAAATCCTTGTTTGTTGTTGTACGACATGTTGCAGTGTCACCTCTGTGTTCAGTATTTAGTTTGCTACAGTGATGCTGAGATGATGCAAGCTAGCTCATACAATCTACTACACATAAACGTATGTGTTAGCATGTGTCATTATGAAGCAAATAAATACTTCACAAAGAGGTGAAACCGATACTTATCTTCACATTGTACTACAGCAAGAGCTTATTAAAGCCATAAAGTTTCCATATCTCTGAAAGGTAACTGAGTGCAGGCTGATCCTAGGTCAGCAGTTACAGGCTAACTGTGCATCCAACAGCGGGATAGACAAGGTGTGGAGAGCTTTCCCTCCATCTGACGTCAGAGTGAGGGGAGAGGGGGCCGTGGACCGCTTTATTCAAACAAACACAAATCAGTTGAGATCTGGCAACCCCCCGGTTAAAGAAGCAGCGAGCAACCTGCCTCAGAGGAGCCGGCACTCAGCTCCACCTCAACTGTTGTCCTGTCAAATAAACTCAAGACCCGCCGAGAGCCGAAGGTTTGGAGGACCCCAGTGATTAAAGGATAATAAACGTGAACTCCGCTGAAACAATATCAGGCGCGGCCCTGTGGGGGCGAGCACCTCAGCAGCACTTTGACACCTATTAGCTGAACATAACACAGGAACAGGACTTCGAGTGAAGAGTTCAGTCCAATAGGAGATTTCCATCATTTGGAAAACTGGCAACTATTCTTACAAAATGATTGACAGCGCAAAAATAAAACAAATGACTGTACTTTCTAACTTAGGACTATAGTAGGTAACTGTGGTTGACTGTGGAGTCAAAGTCTTGCCTTGTTTTTAACATTTTTTGGTTGCCCAATTATTTCAAGGATTTTTTTCTGAGTGGGTTTCTTACACGTGTGTCAGCATAAAACAAATTAATGATGGTCAGCTTTTTGTGGAGACAAAAAAGCACAAACAACCTCCATGATGATGAGTGTGTGTATGTGAGGTTATTTCCAGAAACTACTTCAAGATCTGTCCATGATATATCCAATGTTTCAAAGAAGAGAGAAGAAGAGATGTTTTTTATATCAGATACTCTTTCACCTACTCCAACTACATAAGCCATAAACATACACAAAAAATAACTTGTCTACCTTCTCTCTGTCTCTTATTTACTCACCTTTTCCAGCATAAATGTCCATTCTAAAGACAGAAATATATTTTACACCTATTGCTCGGGCATTGTGACTCCTTACTTTTGGTTTTCTTGTAATGTTTGTGATCTAGGAATTTAATCTGTTGAACTGATTTTAAATTCATCTGGGTAACAACTTCTCACTTCATCAGCCTGACCTCTAAATGTAAAAGCAAAGCCGCACCACATTTAACTCTTGCAGATTTCAGATTTACAGTAGCACACAACCTGTTTGTTAGTACATGTTACATCCTGCAGAGTGTGTATGTGTGTGTGCGTGTGTATATGTGTGTGTGTGTGTGTGTGTGTGTGTGTGTGTGTACTCCCAGGGCCTGAAGGCTAACTGTCAGAAACAGATAACAGGACCATTAGCGCAGACTGAGTGGCAGTATCTGATCGTCATTGAGAGTGAAGGGACATTACTGCACTTGTTTAACAAAACACTGCTCTTTTTTTTTTCACTCCATCCTGCCCCCCCCCCAAGCAATGGGCCCGCCTGCTAAGTTGCCACAGCCAATCAGAGTCCAGCGAGAGCGAGACGAGAGCTGACAGCTACTGCGACACACTCCAGCTGATTGGGTCTCATTAACAAAAAAAATCTCTCTCTCTCTCTCTCTCTCTCTCTCCCTTTTTCAATTCACAATGCTCCCTCACTTGATCTCTGGATATGAAGTGGAAAACACACACACACACACACACACACACACACACACACACACACACACACACACACACAGAATATTAAGTGGTTTGGCAGTTGGCATCTGAATAAATGAGTATAATGAATACATAATATAGCTGGCCGGGGATTAGTGTTTCAGTAATAGTCCTTTTGAGAGAGAGAGACAGGGAGAGAGAGAGAGAGAGAGAGAGAGAGAGAGAGAGGCTAGTTATATTATGATGCCGATATGGCTGAAGCCTCTCTGATCAGCACAGTGGCCATAGCAAGGAGACATGGATGGAGTGGGTAAGAGAGAGGAAAGAGAGAAAGCGAATATAATAAACTAAAACCAAAACAAAGAAGCCGTCAAGCCCAGTCAGGAAAAGCAAACACACAAAACACAATTACCTGTAAAAGCGCCTGGCCTAGCTGAAACTGACTACTATTCCTGCACACTCACTCACTCACTCACTCACTCACTCGCTCACCCGCTCACCCGGCCGGCCGGTCAGCCTCGCCTGTTCATTCAGCACTTCTGCTCTGACCTTGTCCTTTAATGGATGTGTGTGTGCCCAGCCTGGCTACATAATTACAGCTGCTCGTCCTGTAATGTCAGGGGGAAACGTGGCCGGCCAAAGCACAGAGCGATCGTACGAGGGAATATTCAACTCGCCAACTCGCTGACGGCCGGCATAAATGACAGGTTTGACAATGTCAGTCTTGTGCCAGCGGGCTGAAGAGTAAAGGGCTGTAAAGTGTTGGGGTTTGTGCTTCCTATGTTATGTCAAATTGATATTCATGTTTTAGAAGCAGCCTGGCATTGGTGCAATGTATGTCTTTGGTGACTTCTCTTTGGTATCCTAAAACACTTTCAATTTCTGGGTCCATTTTGTTTTCTCGACAGGAGAAACTTTCGCTCCGCCACCGCTATTGTTTTTGTATCGCCACTGCTCTCTCCATCTACACTGAAAATCCACAGCTGAAATGCTCAGGCACGTATCTGGGGGATTGTCTAAAGTCATTATGGAGGAAATCACTAACTGAATTAGAAGTACAGCAGGTAAGGACGGTTGAGGGCCGGTTGAGGGAAAATGGGTATAACAAAAAAGTAAATTACAACACTTCATCACAAAATAACTCCTTGAATTCACTGAACATGACAGATTGATAATACATTCAGTAACAGTGTTACTGAATGCATCCAGGGTGGAACTTACTAGGTAAGGAACTAGAAAAATTTAGATGTCCCCCCCAAAAAATAGAAACAAAATCCACTGGACTTAAAATAGAGAGTCCGAGAGGCTTCTCAGATGAGTGGTCATGGTCAAACGTTTTCAACTCTTCATTTTAAATCCAGTGGATTTCGGTTCTATTTATTTTTGGACATCTTACTACCTGGATGACTGAAGTGAATATCTACAGATATAGAAGCATAAATGCGGCTGTTATAGGTCTGTTCATTGCAGCGGATGCAGCTAGCACAGCAGTGCTAAAAAGATGCTCATACTGTAGGAAGTGCTGCTCATGGCTGCTATTGCTGAACACCCATTGAAAGCCAGTTTGAAGAATGGTGCTCTGTCTGCTAAAAGCTGAAATACTTTTATCCTCTAGTGTTCAGTGCTCTGTCTGCTAAAAGCTGAAATACTTTTATCCTCTAATGTTTGGCGCTCTGTCTGCTAAAAGCTGAAATACTTTTATCCTCTAATGTTTGGTGCTCTGTCTGCTTAAAAACACGCTCAGCTCTCAGTAGTTTCTGGAACATGCAACAGCCAGTCAGAAAAACAAGCAGCACACTGACCTTCCCACTTCAGTCAGAGCAGCAAAGCCGCCCCTCATGTTCATGTGTAGGCTGAAAACTTGACTTTTCAACAACTACCTCACATCCTCCTCCTCCTCACACTGAATCACATCAACCCTCTCCTCCTCTCACTCTAATTGCTCTCAACAAACTCCCTTCTATTTCTGTCCTCTGCTCTCATTTGTATTTCTTTTCCCGGCACTTCTCTTGCATTATTATTATTATTCTAGACGTCAAACACATATTGTCACAGACCCTTGCACTCCAACCTTAGAGCTGTTGCTTGTAACGTTGGTGATCAAGGAATTTAAGCTTATTCTAGTGTTGCATTCATTGTAAGTCACTCCGGTTAAGAACTTCATTCTAACCTGCCAACAATGTGATTGTTGGTGTAAGCCAGTGTTGCAGACAGAGGCTCCCAGTGGGCAGGCGGCCTAAATCCGCTCCACATGCAGCACTTCATGACATAACACTAATCTAGCACACGGTGGAACAACATGTATTGTTCAAATCACAGCGCCGTCAGAAGGAGGGATGATGTAACGCTGGATGACAGGTTCCTCTGACTTTTTACATAAGACAGGTGCAAATGTGCGGTTCGTTACACAACACTCATTCTGAAATCATTAGTGATGACAGGGCC
>NW_027281968.1:120000-145000 GCF_046629955.1 Centroberyx affinis
CAAATAATTCTTGGCATTGGTTTCAAACAGCATGGAGTCCCAGATGGGTGGAGTTTACTGTACCAGGACAATACAGTTTCAGGTAAATAGGTTAAAAAAACCCAATTTAATTATGTTATAATGCTTAACACAAAATAACACAGCGTCTATGTATGTGAGACGATGGGAGGTCACACAAATACAAATCTGTGTGTCTGCATGGGTGTGTGTGTGTGTGTGTGTGTGTGTGTGTGCGTCCCTACCTTGGCATTGTCCTCCAGGTCCTTGTTGTTGAGCAGGGCATGGTTGGTCCTGAACACGATCCAGTCAAACAGCGCGCTGTACAGCGACTTGGCCATGGAGTCCCTCACCGTGCCCGCCTACACACACACACACACACACACACACACAAAACACACACCAACACGTCAGTCTCCGGTCCAATCAAAACCATATGGGTTCCATAATCTGTAACAGGGGCTGATGCTGTCAAAGCCCACTCTGTGTGCGTGCTATCACTCTCACTTTCTCACTCTCTCTCTCTCTCACACACACACACACGTACACACACACACACACACCATTGCATCCCTGAAGTAACGCCCCTCCCCTGCTGAACCATTTGGTGGTAATATTGCTGTGGTGGCCCACAAGTGCTGAATGAATATAGGAGAACACTTCATGTGCAATAAGTACAATATTTTCATCCCTCTTGTTTTGATTTCTTGTCCAGATGTTTCCTTGCTGATCTTCTTCAACAGCATGGCATGAAGCACTTTGGAAAAATTGGGCATTGTGGTATCAACCGCTTAACTAGAAGATGGCACAACAACCTGCCAACATGTCAATTCAAAACACCTGCCAACTGCACAGCAGCAGCTTAGCCCAGTGCAACAAAGGAGAGACACAACATTAATGCTTTCTCTCTTTCTTTTTTGACTCTAAAACTGGATCAGTGTCATCTTAAATGTGTGAGGAGAGGTCGACTAATGAACTAATGCACAGACACCAGCCTCATCCACTGGGACTCTGACTGGGAGAAAGAAAATGTCTTTTCCAACCACTGGGAAAAAGCAAAGAGCGGAGATGAGCAGGTCATAAAACATCAGTGAACATGTGAGCCAAATTAATGAGTAATGTTTTAAACCACAAGTCAAACTCAAAGCCTGTCACTAATTTGGATCCGGCCTGCATGTAAATCTTGGTGTTGAATTCCTTCTGGCCTGCCTAGCTGCACCGGTGGTGAAGTGTAAAATTTAACAAAAACTGAAATAACTAACATTTGTCAACCTGCATTACATTTACATGATGTACATGGCTGCCTCAAAGCTGGCAAATAACACAAGCTAGCACCAGGCTGTTGTGATTAATGAATGGGAAAAGCCAACACTGAACGGGCATTAATCTCATTAGAGGACGATATAGTACCTACCTAGTACCACAAATGAGCTAGCATCAGCGCTACCAATTTGCTAACAACCTTGTTACTGTAATTCACAGGTGGTTAAAGTCAGGAAGCTAACACAAGCTAGCATCAGGCTGTATGTAGAAATGGTTAAAGGGTAATAATGACTAACTAATGTCACTTTCTTATTAGAGGGCATTAGGTTTCTGTACAAACACCGACCAAGTTTTAAAGCTACCAGTCTGCTAGCAATCTTGCAACTCCAAGTTTCTTTTCTTATGTTTTGTGGTCTTGCTGTGCACAGTATAAATACTTTAGGTGTTTTGAGTCGGGAGCCAGAGCTTTAAGTGCCTCCAGACCCGCAGATCACTTTTTGGACACCTCATCGATCCATAAAAAACAACACTGCCAAGAAGGGGCCTTTATTATGCCTCAACAAGCCAAAGTGAAACTATTCTCTCCCCTTACAGATGATGAAAGGCATGCTAAGCTAACATAAGTGCGCTAAAATGGAGACTTGGACACCAGAGCACATTGCTTGGCAGCTACAAGTGTTATGATTGAACGGGTTGTGAAAGAGGACAACAGAAATCTGCCTGGACCAGTAGACTAGGGGTCCCAAACTCATGCCAAGGACCCTCAAATAGCTCATTAGACCACAGAACCACATTTGATAGGATTTTGTCCTATGGAACCCAATCTGAGAAGATTTTTGTAGATTAGATATGATTTAGTAGAGAAATGCATTAACTGATTTTGCTTAAAGTGGGGAGGGGGCAGTTAAACTTACAATCAAAATAGTAATTCTGATACAATCTTAAATCTCTGGTGAGTGAAATAAATGCAAAACTACTGCTCCTCATATGCTGGGGACAATAACCCGTGCAACCGCAGACCAACTCCATTCTGTTGGCATCGGTTTCTCCACTTACATAACAAATAGCAGCAGATGAGCTAGTTGACAGTAGTGAGAATGACAGGGGCTTCGGTTTATCTGATGTCAAGCTGGTTGTGAGTAAAAGCGTCTGCTGCAGGTTGTAACCTCGACTCCAAATCACATTACTGTACCGTTTGATCATGTTCCCCCTCTAAATGCCTCCTGCCTCCTCGCCAGGCCTTTACTGTAAATAAAGAAATGTTCTTAATTGGCTCGGCCTGGGTAAAGAAAGGTCAAGTAGAACGTATGAATTATACACTGAAAACACTTAAATAACTTGAATCGGTTATATAACGACAAAGCGAGGGCTTTCTGGAACAGTGTGACCCTGATCGCCCCCCCGATGTGGGTGTACTTACTAACTTTCTTCAAAACAGCGTCCAGCGAGGCCACATGTAGCCAACAGTTTTAAAAGCCTCCTCTTCCCTCCTGTATTATTGATTGTTTGTGATATTTTTAGCGACCGGGTGCCGGCATCGTTCCTGCTCCTAAAGGTTATGTAAGACTGCTATGAATAATTCAACGTTTTAAAAAGGATCACGATTGAAAACGCTTCAGGAGGAAACTCGGCGGGATCGGCAGATGCGACTTGAGCATTTGACAAGCTCACTGAGAGTGTATTGTCTCGGCGTTCACAATGTAATTTAATTATTTACCACAATGGAAGTAGTTAGGAGCTATGGGGAAACATGGATGGAAACAAATGGGTTGAAACAGGTTTTATGGGAGAGCCACCCAAGAGGCTGACAAAATAATTAGAGGGACTTTATCAGAGAGTTTTGTAAACTGTAACGGCTTTGGTCATTAAAACAGGCCTTAGCTGGTGTTTGTAATTAGAAGTTTCTGCTGTGGGGAAGTTGTTGCTCTCTCTCTCTCTCTCTCTCTCTCTCCCCCTGTCTCTCTCCCTCTCTCTCTTTTTCTCTCTCTCTCCAGAGAACCACAGGAGGTGTAAAACACTCAGCATGGGCTTACACCGCACGTGGCTCGCTAGCTTCCTCGCTACAGGGCGCAGTGTGTGTGTGTGTGTGTGTGTGTCTGTGCGTGTGCATGTGTGTGTCCCACCATAATATGCCAATCTGCCTGTATGTTTTTAATTAGAGTTTATGTAGTTGTTGTTTTTGTTCATCAGTGTGCATGTGTGTGTGTGTGTGTTTCTACATCTGTGTGTGACATTATACAAGTCAGAGTGTGTTTGTGATATCTTTACACGTGCAGAGCAGTGGGAGAATACCTCTAAAGCCTCCCTATGTGGCTTCAACCACGTTTTTATATGAAGCAGCACCTTTTTACATGAATGCAAAGCAGATGAATGAGTGGCTCTCTGCTCCCGCCGTCCCCCCCTTCCCCCTTCCTCCTCCCCCCCCTCCCCCCAGCCGCCTCCCCCCTCCCCCCGTCTGACTTCAAACAGGAAGAAGGAACCGGTGGACTCAGATTATCTGCAGCGCCATCAACAAAGTCACAGTCAGCATACCTTATCTTGACACACATAGGCTCATGGGCTCACACGCATGTGCATGCACATACACACACACACAGACACATACATACATACATGCATGCATGTAGGGCTGGGCAATAATTCATTATTTATCGTGTTTCAGTAGAATCATATTGTGAAAATTAAATAATGATATGGAGTTATCGTGATATACAGTGCTATCACCTAAAGTAATGAGAAAAATAATGCCAAAATGAAATCTAAAACAACGAACAAAAATGTGATTATGTAACGTGATTTTGCATGTTAGCAGATATCAGTAAATACTGATATAAAAATAATTTTTTAGGATTATTGTGAAATGAGTTTGTCCATATTGCCCAGCCCCACATAAACCCTGATCTTTTCTCACTTTGGTAAGTCTCCAGGCTTCAGTTACAGAAACTGAGACTCTGTCCTCTTCAGGTCGCTGCCTAGATCAACAAACTCTCCACACTCAAATTCAGCGCCAGCCCAACCCAAACCTTTCTCTCTAAACCCAAGCTCAGCCTGAAGGGTATAGCTTTTTGAGCACACGGCCAGCGAAAGGCTGAAATTGCTAATAATTTTATTATTATTGGGGCTTCCTGGTGGCTCAGCGGTCTAAGGTGTGTACCATGCAAACATGATGCCCTGGGCTCGAATCTGGCCCAGGACCTTTCTCTCTCTCTCTCACAATCTTTCCTGTCTGTCTCTACTTTAAACTGTCAGATAAAGGTGAAAATGCCCCCCCAGCCCAAAAAGAACAATAATAATCAGTGATAAATTGACAGCTGTATTTTTAACAATATCTTGGGTTGTTTACTGGTTAGAGAGAGCGCCCTTCAATCTGAGGACCCGTGTCAAGCCCCTGTGTTGGCAAGCATCAGTCCTGCTGAAGTGTCCTTGAGCAAGACTCTGAATCCCTACCAGCTTCAGGGATGCTGCTCTATAGCTGAGCAAGCAAAAAGAGAAATTCCCTAAAGGTATCAATAAGGTATCACATTGTTATTATTCTGATTATTAAGCCTGAGGCAAACCCGAGCACTTCAGAGAGAGAGATATTCACCCTGACTCACCCCGAGCCTGAATGGTCTGTTAAGGTGCTCTTGGGTTCAGGAATAAATGTCAAACTCTACTCTAACTCTACTCTCCAGCACAGCGGGCCGGGTGCCTCACTCTCAACCCGGGCCGGACGGGACAGCTGCCTGGGACACTAGCCTTTCTCATCCAAGGAGGAAGGAACCAGCAACAATTGCCAGGTTCTTTTCTCCCCACTTCTGCCTTGTACAAAAACAGGCGTGTTATGGAACATCAGAAAGTCATGGATTCCACAGGTGGCCCTAGCTTGCACCCAAGGGCCCTCGGCCAGACTAAGGCAGGGCTTCACTGTAGAAGGGGGTGGGGATGGAGGGTGGGGGGCCAGAGAGAAGCTGACAGGGACCTGAGAGAGAAGATAGGGGGAGAGGCAGCATGTGGTAGATAATCCTCACCTCCATGCCTGCTAGCTTGCCTTATTGTGGGGACAGATACACAATAATAGGTTGTGCATGAGAGTTGGATATGGAGTTCTCTCTTTTCGTCTCTGAGAATACATATCTGGGGATTTCCATGCAGGAGATCCCCTCTGCTATTCTCTTCTTTTTCTTTATTTGCCTCTTCTGTCAAATGGGGACTTTCAGAAACCTGAAGGCCTCTCCCTCCACCCCTCTCTCCCTCTCTCTCTCTCTTTCCCTCCATGTCCTTGTATATCCAACCGTCTCCCCCTCTAGAGGGTGAGGCTAGCTGGTGAAGGACAGGAGGGAACTTCCATAGCATAACACCAGAAGCCGCAGGACAAGGTTTATCATAGCTGCAGCCCTCGTCCAGGATTAGGTTTCTGATCACATTGTCTGGGCCTCTGTTACACGGCTACTCTCTGGAATATGGGACTGTGGGGGAGTGATGTGTGTGTGTGTGTGTGTGTGTGAAGGAGAGAGAGAGGGAGAGAGAGAGAGAGAGAGAGACAAACAGACAGACACAGGATCTGGTTTCTGGCCTCTCTACTGTATATTCCAGTGGAGGTTGCACATTCCTGAGATGAGACCACATGACTGGAGGGATGGGGTGGGGGTGGGGGTGGGGGGTGGGACAGGGGGTGCAGCCATTGTTGGGCTAAAACTAACGTGCAGATCAGATAGGGGAGGGGGCTGGAGCCAAGCAAGAGTCACAGACTATCTATGTGTAGCATTTCCTTCGTGAGACAAAAGGCCCTGCAGCCACCGGCAGAGAGCCGGACCGATTACAATTACAACCATCAAAGGCACAGGAGGCGGGGAGACGAACGGAAACCGCTGAAAGTTAACATTCGCGAGCGTGATGATATGCATCGGAGCGCCGTATCTAGGTCAACTGAAGCGTCCCCGAGTGAAACTGTGAGTACAGTACAGGCTGAACGTGTGGCTCTTCTCGGAGCGAGCGTGGACAGGGTTAACTCGCTCGTCTTGACAGGAAACGGGAAGTTGCAGAGGAAGAGACCCCCCATCAAAAGACCCACAGAAACAAGGGGAGTGGGAGGCTGCAGCGCCACAACAAACCCCCCCCCCCCCCCTTCCTCCTCCTCCTCCACCTCCTCCTCCTCCCAAACATATACACACACAAACACAGAATCTCCCCTACTGCTGACGCACTTCACAACAAAACAGTTGGGCTCCGCTTTGCTTTCTTGAGGCTGGACTGGAATGTGCTTAAACCCCGCCCCCCCCCCTCCACACCACACCACACAGGCCTTCTGACCACTAGCATGAGAAGAAGAGAAAAAAAATAGACAATGACAAGGAGGTAAACCCTGCCTGCTAACAATTTCCTTAAATGTCTGGCATCTTCTCAGTTCATAAACGTTTGGTGGGAATGAGAGACCAGGCAGGGACACGGGGGGGGGGGGGGGGGGGGTGTTAAGGGGTCACAGGTCATCGGTTTGAGAAGATCAGGTAGGGTCCACAGGTTCTGTGTAGTTTGGTGGGTGGGTAGGCGGGTGGGTGGGTGTTCGTCTGGGTGTCGCGGTAACCGAAAGCTCACCTCTGCAAGCTTGTAGGGCACGATCAGCCTCTCGCCGACAGTCACTGTCTTCCTGGTCGTCAGCGCTTCCAGCAGCATCTCCTCTTTCACCTGGGAGGGAAAAAAAAAAAAAAAAAAACAAGATCAGGGACAAAGTTGAAGGGGAGGAACACTGCCTTGGCTCACAAGACAGGAGGCTGGAGTGTCTATATCTAAGTGAAATCTCTGTGGAGGAAGCAAGTGAAAAGAATATTTCCACTTCAGCGTTCTGTGATAAAGTGTCACAGAAAAATATTTTGCTGGAAGTGCGCTGTGCATTTTTGTTGCTTTTCTGTACAAGATCAGACGTTGAACTTTGAACTCCATCACGGTCTTGTTAAATACTTTTTGTCATTTTGATAACGAGAGGCGACATTTTGCCGTCACTGACCCTCCACTCTGCTAAGCCGATGCTCATAATAACCCAGCTGCATTTAACTAGCATAGCTGGCCAAGATTAGCAGCTCTTGGGCCACAGAGTGCACATAAACGCTGTCCTGCGTCCACACACATACACACAATACTATGTGGTATGCGCGCACACACACACACACACACACACACACACTAAGCTTGGCCCCAGACAAACCACTGACGACAGGGCCACACTGGGAGAGGCAGATGTCACCGCACATATCTCCTCCATCCACAGGGATCATGGGAGTGGGTTGAACAGCTGCTGCTGAGAGCACGAGTGTGTGTGTGTGTGTGTGTGTGTGCGTGTGTGTGTGTGTGTGAATGTGTGTGTGTGTGTGTGTGTATGTGTGAATGCATGTGAGAGCATGTCTTTGTCTCCGCATATGTGACTGCATGTCTTTATGTGTAAAGGCAAAGGGTGTTGATGTTACAGTTAATACCATTATGGATCTATTTCTGTCAGTTGCCTCCTTTGTAAGGCCTTTGATGTAAACAGAGGAGGGGGGATGGGAGGAGGAGTGTGTGTGTGTGTGTGTGTGTGTGTGTGGGGGGGGGGGGGGGGGGGGGGGGGGGAAGGCATAATCAGACTTCATTTCACACTGCCTGGTAATCCCTCAAGTGAGAGCAAAGCCTATTCTGCGGCTGGGTGATTGGTCTTTAGCCTGTGCACTGCCATGTGTTTGTCGCTTGGTAACAAGCTTGCCGCTCCGTGTTTTAACAAGGCTGTGATAGCATGGCAGACATCAGTGTGTAAGCGCTGGTTTGGGGTCAGTGGTTCTGCTCTTAAACCAACCACTTTTTTCCCCTGGACATGATGAGCGTAAGTCAGATTCTAGGTTAGCGAACCTCTAGTCCCGATAGATGCTGTTCTCTCTTTCTTTCTTACCTTGTTTGTAGAGAAATAAACAAATTGCATCACAAAATTAGGCAGTTTAATGTTTTCTTACTCACTGGCAAAGCGCATATCCAAGTGTCGGGGTCCACTTTTACTACTTTTTGACAATCAATCAAGCAGCAGTTATTTCGAGAAATTGTCAAGTTTTAAAACTGGTTTGCCAGTTATTCCTTTATCTTCCCCTACCGAAAGAAATCATGGGAGGCGGTTGTGAGCCGTGGAAACCAATTGCAAACCAATTAGGCTGACATTTTAATAAAAATTCTTGCTTGGTGGATTGAATGCATTCCAAAATGAGAAATGGACCCTAACAATTTGGAAAAAACCCTCAAGTCATGTTCAATGAAATCAGCATGTTTACTGATGAGCAGGAAACCTGACTGGACCTGACTGGAATTTGTGGGCTCCGGCCAGATTGGGATGAATGAACACATTCCTTCGGTTTGGATTGGCCTTAGGTTCAAATTATTGTTGCAAGAAAGAAGTTTTTAGCCATTTAGAATTTGAATATTATCAACAAACTCAGGCTTTAGTGGGGTTCGGGGGTCACAAAAAGCGATACCCTCTGGACTGGAATGTTTCTGGTCGGGCCGGGCTCAGATTTTCAGGCGCGAGTCTCTCCGCTCCACAGCCCAGAGGATCCAGTCTGTCAGACCCCCATCCTGCCCTACTAGCTGCACTTCCTCTTCCAGTTCCGCCCCCACAGGAAACAGGAAGTCCCGATCAGTCTCGCTCCCATTCACACATCAATCGACACTCGTGGCAATCGGTTTTCCCTGGGAATTGCCCCACATGACTGTACCACAGCACTACTGTGAGCGAGAGAGAGGCGGTTCACATCTCATCCTCTCCACAACGATGCCCATTGTACATATCAAAGTAAGTAGGTTATTTTAGAAACATAATATGTGAAGTACTGTGTGATTTCCAACATCGGCGATTCAGCCATGCAAATAAAGTACTTACTCAAAACTACCAGCATCAGCAGTTTGGCTGAACTTTCCCTTCAAGCAGTTCCAACCTTGCGTGACTCATACACGACTGAACCACTGCACTTACAAAACCTCAACAACTTATTTTAGCCATTTAGCAGACGGTCGTGTCCAGACAGGGCCTCGCAATGAGTGGAAGAGTAGAATAATTATGAAATCATGCATCATCAACGTTAGGATCAGAAGGTATGAGTGCCAAAAAGCAGTAGAAAAGGTACAAAAAGGACTCATGTTCCCCTTAAAAAAGTAATGTATCATCAGTAACAGAGAAGAAAGTTTTAAAAGCAAAGAAAGGCGTCACAAAAAGGTAGAGTGCAGTCCGTCGGCTCTGTACTCCAACACATTGGATTTTAACTTTAGGTTAACGTGCAGACTGTCAGCTTTAATTTGATGGTATTTACATCCGTATCAGGTGAACCGTGTGGGAATTAAAGCCCTTTTTATACATAGTCCGCCCATTTTAGGGGACCAAAAGTAAATGGACGATCGGCTGCTCAGCTGTGTGTGTTACGGACTGCAGACTGTAAATCACAACAAGCATTTGCTTTGCTGTATTTAGCTCCTTATGTAATTAAAGTTATTGTTTTGTTTGATTTAACGAAGGTGCATTTTAGTTTTTCCTTGATAGGTGATGCTTGCTTTGTAGGGATGAGACGATACGCTTATCTCACGATACACTGTCAATGACAGTCTGACTGTGCAGAATTATGTTTATTTCTTTCTTTCACAAATCTTTCTAGCAGGGGCATTGGCTTGCCAGAATATAAACAATAATTTAAAGATGTCATTACAAAGTGCAAATAATTTAATTTGGATGGAGAGCTTGTGAAATTGTGATGGTCAAGCCGTCTCATTTGTGATTACTACAGCAGAATAAAAAATGTAGCTAATATTGCGCTTCATTTTTCAGCCCAACGATACATATTGTCACTTTTGTGTATTGCGATATATTGAATTTCGATATATCACCCTATCCTTATTGCTTTCCTTATAGTGTATAGATAAAATGTTTTTTTATACAGTTGTGTTTTCCTTGTCCTTATTTTTATTTCTACAAATTTTGTGCACTTCAAGAAGAGCAGCCATCCCCTCTGCACCAACTGACAGAGGTCTAAATAAACTTGAACTTAAAAACACTAAGGCAGAGCATGTGGTCAACATGTGGCTCAACCCGCCTCACCGCCACAGCGAGTCACACCGGACCTCTGGGAGGGAGGAACAGACCGCTGTTGGTGTTAAAGGGGAACCGTGGCCGGCTCTCCGCAGTCATAACACCCCGGAGGAGCTGCTGACAGGAGTCTCCGGTAGACCGGTCACTGCCGTGTCAGTGACTCTACAAGCACGTCAGTAACAGGGACTGGGAAGTGACACCGTTCCCTCAGTCCCAAGGTAAAACAGAACAGCATGTGCATGGTTGACCTGTCCTCACAGTGTACGCCGATGTGTGTGTGTGTGTGTGTGTGTGTGTGTGTATGATCGCAGCGTCCAAACCGCTCTCAGCCTTCAGACAAGAATACTTTTTAAAAAAAATATTTTTGCTTAGATTGTGGTCAGGAAAATATGCATAGGTCAAGCCTTTAGAACAGTGGTTCTCAATGTGGGGTCCGGGGGCCACCAGGGGTCCTTGAGGGGGTTCCAGGGGGTCCCAGGAAAGTTGAATGAATTGTTTAACTTCAGCATAATTTCATTTACAAGAAGTTAACTCAATTAGAGGATGTAGAAGAATTATTAGTTTCACTGTTATCCCTCAATACAGATGGGAGTTCTGGACAAAATCATATCTAACAATAAAATATTCTCAGATTTGGGTCTGAGAGACAAAATTTCATCAAATGGGGGTCCGTGGCCCTAATGTGGACTAAATTAGGGGTCCTTGATATGAAAAAGGTTGAGAATCACTGCTTTAGAAGACTTGCTTTTCAGTTTAGTTTTAGTTTATTTGAAGAGTGATAAAACAGCAGTGAGGTGATGTTTTTATCACCTCACTGCTAAAATATAATGGTAAAAAAAAAAAAACAGGAAAAAAAGAGGAACAAGTGACTAATTTGTGCAGTTGAGATAAAAAAAACAACAACATCTCACCTCAGAACAAAGAAAGGAAAGAAACAATAAAAAGTTGATGACAAGCAAAGGCTGAACTGAACTGGAAAACAGAATCACGACAGAAAGCAACACGCATGGCAGAACCTTGGATCATTGTCTGACATTTTTTTAAAATATTCATTTAAATCTCATTTAACCAGGCAGGTGAATTTGGAAACAATTTCTGTGTTTTTACTGTTGCTGTTTTTACCGAACGCCCACGCAACGGCACACAAGCATAACAGGTCTGAAAATAGCCGTTACACAAATAGTACTTTGTGGAAGGGCTGGATGGTTTAGACCGCTCTTTGGGACCTGAAGCACCTCTTAGCTTCCTCTGTCACCACAAGCTGCTCTTGTGTGGATAAAGCCCTCAGCGGACTAAAAGGCTGCTTTGTAAAAGCCGCACACTGGAGGTAAACTCTCTCTCACAGCGTTTAAAAACAACACGGCAGAGGGGAAAAAAAAAACTCCTATGCTCAAAATGGATTCCCGATTTCTTTTCAAAGTTCAGTAGGTTCGTTTTAAGTTTTAAGTGTCTTCACTGGGCATGATGATGGAATATCTCTGGGAGACAAAATGGCAAGGAGGCTGCTTAGGGAGAATAAACTAGCCCTGTGGTAAGATCCCGCTCCGATTCTTCATTTTTATTATCCTTCAAAGTATTTAGAGTATTGCGTTTCAGCACAAACTATACGGGAGACAAAAAGATCCTTTGTGATTTTTGTCCAATCCAAATTAAACCTCTAAAATATACGTGCAATAGGATTCAAAACTCCTATTGCACTTTCCTATAAGGTTAATAATTCTGCTGGACTCTCAAAAACGCATCATAAAATCCTAAAATAAAAAAGTAAAACAAGGCTCGGACTAAGTTGTTGATGTTCTTGTTGGATCGCTGAAAACCTTTTTGATTACAGCAGTCACTGACATTGATCATGCTGATTGTGATGAGTTGCCTTAACTAAACCCACACTGCATTTCTGTATACTGCAGTGTGCATTTCGATGCTGCAGTGTCTACTATAACCTGTTGTGGCTCAGGTTTCCTCTCTCACTCTCACTGCAAATAAATTTTCCCTATGGGGACAATAAAGTCAGTAAAGTAAAGGAAAGTAAGCAGTATTGGATATTGGGCCGAGAACTTGCAAAAATAAGGTATTGGTATCGTAGAATTTCCCCAAAACAAAAATCCAGTTCCAGGAGCCATGGATAACATGTCAGAAATCAAAGCAAAGCAGCTGTGTTTTTCAGTCAAATAAGGATGTTAGATGTTTTTGTCCAAGGACTAATTCAGCACAGTAAAATGTGCATTTCGTAACTCTGTATTCAAGTAAGCAACGGCCAACACTTCAACTTTAAAACTGTGATTCGGTCTAGGGGAAGAGGCTGTGTGTCAGTGCGTATCTGACCTCTAGCAGCTCGGAGACGATGGGCAGGACCTCTGGGTTGCAGATGTCGATGGAGTCGTCCCGGTACGTCTTCTTCTTGTAGCGGATGTTCCCCAGGTGCAGGATGGCCGACAGCAGGCAGAAGATCCTGACAAGGAAGAGAGAGACGCTCTGGTTACTACATTTACATTTTACATTTTAAGTATTCTGCTGACGCTCTCATCCAGCATGACTTAACAAAAAAAAAGAAAAGTGAACAGGTAGGGAGTTCAGTGTCTTGCTCAGGGAGACTTTAACAGGAAACACTGGCTGCTGCAGGGATCAAACCTGTGACTTTTCTGCTATGGGACAGTCTCTCTAACCTATTCATGTCATCTAATAAAACATCTCCCTTTAAACACTGCTTGCAAGGGAGAGCTAGAGAAGGAGACGACATTTATACTGCTACTATCAGATGAAAACTGTGCATTTCCCAAAAAGTCGACTTTACAAAACTTGACAAAAACAGCTTTTGTAGAATTTACACTGGGATGCAACAGCAATGTAAAGATTTCAAATTGGGCAAGAAAATGAAAAAAACACCAAAATTGCAGGTTACAGTTGATGAGAAACAAACAAGTTAAGATGGTGTTAAGACAAAGTCAGATGAAGGAAGAGAGAAAAGACAGATGTTGTGCTGCCTGAATGCTCATTGTGATAGTATGCTGAATGTGTATATAAGATAAGATAAGATAAAATTGCACTTTATTGATCCCCTAGGGGAAATTCAGGATATATAGAGTGATCTGTATAATCTACTATCTGTCTCCTTGTACTGAATGTGAGGTCTTTTTGTCTCCATATGTCTGCCTGAATGTATTTTGAGCTGTTGATATTTCCTCACCACAATACCATAGAGAAACTCCTGTATATTCATTGTACTTGGCAAATAAATAACTTCTGATCCTGCTTCTGCTAGAGTTCAAAGACAGCGGGACTGAGCTTGAAAGACAGTTATGATAAAGGCGCAGAGGCACACAGCACATGTTAAGAGCTGATTATCTCTGTGTAGAAACGTCTTACTGTTTGCGTGTGGTGGGCAGGAAGCCGACCATCTCCATAGCCAGCTGCAGCCGCTCAAAGTCATGTTTCAGGTCCTCTCCTTCCACTGTAAAGCAGTCCTGCTGGTGTAAGACGCACACACACACACACACACACACACACACACACACACACACACACACACACACACACACACACACACACACACACACACATGCACAAAGATAGACGGAGTGAGAACAAGGGAGAGGCATCAGCATTAAAAAGTATTCTTTATTTAACACAAAAGCTCCATTTCACTGCTACTAAACTGCTACTAAAGGGATAAAATTGTGCTTTGTGTTACTAGTGAATATTACGATTGCGTCAGCATCCTGCAAAAGCATGAGAGTGTGTGTGTGTGTGTGTGTTTGAGAGTGAATGAGTGAGTGTGTGATTGAGTGACTGCATGAATGTATACCAGTGAGCGACTTCTACCATAAGTGAGCATGTGAGTGAATGAATGACTGACTGACTGCTGCAGTAAATGAGATACTGAATGAGTGCTGGCGTGAGTGAACGAGTGAGAGAGTGTGTGTGTGTGTGTGTGTGTCAGTGTGTGTGTGTGTGTGTGTGTGTGTCTCCACAGGCCCTCCGGTCGGTCAGCATGTCTCTGCTCCGGCAGCGAGCCTCACTCAAGCTGTAATTAGCACATACCATAGAGAGCGGCCAGCGAGAGGAGACACGGGAACCCATAATCCACACTCTGGATCGGCCTCTTGTACACTTTAACATTCAACACTCTTCTCGTCTCCATTGTTTTCCTTTGGCTTGTAACTTGCCAGGAACTGAAAAGCCAACAATTGGCATATCTCTCCAGTGAGCTTCTCCAATTGCAACAAAGGGGTTTTGAGGCTTCTCCAGCGACGGGTAAGTCCCGGGAAAAGGCAATTTTCAAATTGCCGGGTTTGTTCGACCTCCATGCCAAGCGGCACAATGTGATATGTTCAAGGAAGTTGGGAAAATAAAGAGATCAATGTTGGCCAGTTGCAAGGGAATACTTTGGTCTAAAACCAAACCCTTAACTCTTGGTAAAAAAACAAGGGATTCTTGAGTCCAGTAAAGGGATAATTAAGGAACAATCTGTTCTTTTCACCTATTTTAAACAAAGATTATTTTCTCACTTCAGTATTCATATGCTGTGGTTGTAATTCTAAGCCAGTGGAGAATTTACAACACTTCTGGCGCAGGCGAACACTAGTAAGTGAAATCAAGCGAGGAGCCCAACGGCACATGGAACTTTATAACAGATCGCTCATGGATCCAATTAAAAGTTATGTGCTGTGCATCGAGTTGAGTCTTCCCTGTTACTTACCATAACTCAATCAAGACCTGAGTGATTTCTGTTGTCAAGCCACGCAGTGATATGAGACAAAGTGCCCGGTGATGTGCCAAAAACAGCATGCCAGCCCGTCCCGAGACATTCCACCCAGGCAAAAAACCATAGACACCCAAACAGGCACACAATGCAGACCCGCAACCACCATGGCCCAGAACAAAACACCCGACTGCACACATCAAATGCAAACATCAAGACGAAATGTTTGGTCTTTGGGATCTTCTGTCAAACACTAGATTTTTTTATTTAAATTTGTTTATTTTCTATTTTCAACACTAGACCTTGCATCTGGCATCTGTATAAACTCATCACGGTTCAAAGAGCTGGGTGTCTCTATTTACTGCTGCCTGCCTATTGGCCGCTGCTAGAGGTCAAAGGTTAAATAGGCCCACGGGGTTGGTCAGATGCTCAGACAGCTGTCAAGGGCTGCTGTGTGTGTGTGTGTGTGTGTGTGTGTGTGTGTGTGTCTGAGTTTGGGAAGACGGTGACATCATCTCCTTGGATAGTGGGGTCACAGACTGATGAGGTCATTGGCTGACCCCTGGGAGAGACAGCATGTCAACAAACAGTCAGAGGGGACAGACGAGTAAGGGAAGAAATGAAAGAGAGAGAGAGAGAGAGAGGAGCTGGGGGGAGGAAGGAGTGAGAGAAAGAGGGAGAGAGAATGAAATGGGGAGGGACAAAGAGGGGGAAGAGAATGAAGGACAGACGAAAGTAAAAGGATTAAATACTCGGAGGACTGGGCAGCTCCCAGGTGTCGGTGTGTTAAACTGTAAGAATATGAAGAGCTGAAAAAGAGCGAGTGTCCTCAGAAAACCTTTCCTGGATGAATAAAGGTTTGAAAAGGGGGAGGTGCAGGGCCAAAGTCAAGATAGAACTGGTGCAAGACTAATAGACGAGGGCCTTTGCTCCTCATAGTTGTATTTACACACTAATCGACTCTCTGTCAAGTGTTTGCTGGCCGGCAAAGTCAAGGTAAGGTAATCTTCCATTAGGAGACATTAAATCCCCTAACCACACACAACAAATCCCACTGACCAAACATTACCCAGTTCAGGTGAAGGCTGGCAAGACAGTGGCAGGCTCAAGACCGGTGAAACAGCAAACACACACACACACGCACACACACACACACACACGTACACACACAAAATGGACCACATACTTCAAGGGAAGTTTCAGGATGTGAAGCCTATCCTACTGATCATTCCTGAAGCCATCTCTCAGAACATACATGTAGGGATTGCGTGTCAGTTTCTTTAAAAATCACATATAAGCCCTTTCAAACAGTTCTTATTACTAAATTCTTAATATTATTGCAGCTTATGGAAGTAAATGGAATGGCTAGTCTGCGCTTTTGAAATCGCTTCAATCTCCATTGACTTATGCTAGCATTGCAAAAATAATGCTATTGGAACAAGGCAATTACTCTGAAACCACCAGTGTGAAGAAGCCTTTTGTCTCAAGTGCATTGTAGTATAAAGACTTATTTATCTACATAAGTCTATACACATGTTTTTTTGTATATATGTAGAGCAACATATAATCTACTGTCTATTGCATGTCTACAGTGTATCATTGTTCCTTTATGACTCTTGCAGTGTGAGGTTCTGCTATCCGTGTACCATGTGTCGGTATTCATGTCACTATATGAGTTGTCAGGACAAACTCCTGTACATTTATTGGACTATGTAATGAAAGTGCCTCTGAAATTGATTCCATCAGTAGGATTGACCTCTGACAGTCTTGAACCTTCCCTTTAAAGATGGTGGACTCCAGGTTTGACATCATCACTCATCCTCCAGCACAAAGCACCCAAAACTAAATATCTGTTTGAAGGGATTCCTTTACGTTTGAATTTTATTTGGTTTAACCAGCTAGCCATGCCACTTGCTTTCACTAAGGAATGAGGAAAGAAAGAGATCAATTGCAAAATACTATATATTCCTTTTGGGAAAAAATTATAACCTTAAGTTTATCTTTGCAACACATAAGATACACATAAGAAGTGTTACCATTTTGACAACAAAAGACTTACACTAAGTTACACTATTATTGAAAAAGCACCATGATTAACTGACTTTTGCTGTCAATCATAAGAGTCAGTGTCACATTTTTCAAATACTGGATATCAAAACTCTTTAAATATACAAGAATCTCTTGAGTAAAAAATAACCAATTATAGTAAAATCCAAGATATTAAGGTATCCCTTTAAACATTTTATTGGGAGTTCAAAAATTTTAAACTCCCTGAGTGATGAGAAGAGCAAGTGATGTCAGTCCAGGTCGCTGCCATCTTTATGCATCTGGTCCATCTCAGTGAAAGAAGGAGTGTGTTGACAGACGACAGAATAACACCATGACTGGCACCCAGCACCAAAAACCCAGAGAACCAAGACAACGCCTGTACACACACACACACACACACACGGGTACACACACACACGACTTCCCATCCACGCAATACTGACCAGCTCGCTCTCATAGTAATTGTCCCAGGGGAGTTTGTGCGATTTCTTTGTCATCTGGAAGCAAGGCAGAGCGGGTTAAGAAGACGTGGAAATTGACACAACACACAACAACAACACACACGCGCTTTTCAAATGACTCGGAGAGATGACACATGCTGTTAATACATGAGGAAAAGATTACTAATCCTCACACACACACACACACACACACACACACAAATCTCCAGATTGCGATAATTGAATCCACTACACCGTGACCTAATCGCAGACGGCGGGTGACAGAACTGGTTTGAATTGTGGAGACCAAGAGACAATGTTGTTGGTGAAAACTTTATGTTTCAGATATTCTCTATTCCAGAAGTGCAGAGAGACAGACAGACAGACAGGTAGACAGACAGGAAAAGTGGCAGACAGACAGACAGACAGAGAGAACAAATCCATCTCAGAGAGGAGAGAGAGCTAAATATGGATAATCGTTTTGCTCCTTTGTGACACCATGTGTGCTAGGATTTAGATTGTGAGTGTCAATGTGTGTGTGTGTGTGTGTGTGTGTGTGTGTGTGTGTGTTGGCCGCATGCCTGCTGTTTGTCAGGGACACACACACACAGACACACACACACACACACACACACACACACACACACACGCACACACACGCGACCGCCGGCGCCCTCTGCACGAGAGCGAGTCAGCGCCAGATTAACTCTCGACTCCTGCTGTTGCCATGGAAACAGAGCTGCATAGTAACAGGCAGCGAGGGGTTTTTGTTGTCGTGGGGATTAAGGGAGGAGAAAAAACTGTTACTTTTTTGGGTAAAGCCAAAAAAGAGATGAACAAAGAGGGTTTTTCTTTTTCTTTTTTCTTTTTTTTTTCGCCTCCCCAGCGTCCTGCGATAGGAAGAGGGAATTTGAATCCACACACATCTGCTGCCAACGCACGCAGATGCACTGAAAAAGATGCACACATATGGGGGGTTTTTGGCATGTACACACACACACACACACACACACACACACACACACACACATGAGCAGTGCTGCCGGTAACAGATGCAGGGGTGAAATTTTGGGCTGATGCAATCAACACTTTGGAGTGTTGAGAGGTGCTCCAGTTATGAAAAATGAGCAAAATAAGAGCCAAAGGAGAGAGAGAAAGGAGGGAGACAAAGAAATTGTCTCTCATCATCTTCAGTGTCTCCATCAATCTCCCTACACAGGGCCTCAGCTTTTTTTTTTTTAGACAAATAATAACTCATCCTTGCCTGCATTTGGGACATTAGTTCACCATTTCCAACAGAGAAAAAGAGTTATTCCCACTTCTAATCCATGTGTCTTCTCTTAATTCTTTTCAGCACGATAAACTTTAAACCTCACCACGCTGTCTGCTTTGCATTATACATGAGATCTCTGATGTCCTCGTGTTGCTGGGTCAGTTACTGTACTGCTGTGTCTCCTGGTTACCTGTTGTCCTGTCACAGCACCATGTCACCAACACTACTGCCTGGTGTGTGTTATGTGCCTGGCAGTAAACAACTTCTGATTTGCTGATGCGATGGAGGTTTTGGTAAGTGGTTATGAAGGAGAAGCCACCATGCTGGACAAGTAACGACAAAGAGAGAAAAATTCTAACGTCCTCCCTGATCTTTCTATCCCTTCTATTGTTTCTATCCTATAGTATTACTTGAACACAGTATGACTCCAAAAAAATGAGGCAATTTCTTTGGTTTGTCAGGGAGGCAGAGGCAATATCATCACAATCCCTCCTTTATTGTGCCTCCTCCAACATGGTGGTAAGTCCCTCATAACCAGCGGTAAGCACTATCCAAACACTGTGTGACAGGTCTATATTCTGATCTATATGAGTGAACACAGCAGCAATGATTTAATGAAAAACTCAGTCTCATTGACTGTACAGGAAGATATGTAAAACACACATATGAAATAACCTGCGTCAATTTGCAAAATGCAAACCGAAGACAATCATTAGAGTTGAGATGTTTAAGAGTCTATAAGCAAGTTTGTAATGTCACCTGTAAAAACGTAATCTGTTTGGTTTGCTCCCAAATGCGATCACAGCAACATAAATCCTGTTTTCTCTGCTACCTCTGTCCTTCACGTACACGGAAATGTGATTTTAATGATTTGCTGGATAACACAACAAAACGGCACACATATCTTGGGTGATGACATATGGAATCTGTTTAGAACTATGTGCATTTATTTTGCTGTTTATATGCATTGAGGACACTGTATAACACAGACGCTGTGTGTGTGTGTGTGTGTGTGTGTGTGTGTGAGCACGTGTGTGTGTGTGTGTACCTGGTTGAGGAAGTGGTACTCCTCAGGTTTGAGCAGGTGGAAGGCCTTCCTCTCCTCTTCACTGGCTCCTGCCAACAGGTAGTAGAATACATGGTAGTTCCTAGACACACACACACACACACACACACACACACACACACACACACACACACACAAGTTAGAAGGTATGATTCTACGACAGAAAGACGGCAGAAGACTTGCTGTATTGATTTCTTGAATATAACACTGTGATTCATTTTAAATTGTCTCAGAGGACAAGCGGGGAGGACTGGTGAGACTCCATTCAAGGCTTTGGCATACAGTGAAAATCTCTCTATCCGCGGCCCGTTTCACAACCCAAACCTGCAATACGTAACAAATATGTCACACCTTCGACCCGGCGGACTCGTGTTTCAAGTCAAACAAAGGAGCAGTGTGCTGTGCGGGCTGGAGGTAAGGAGTTGTGATTAGCCGTGACAAAGGCTGGGGCTCCGGCCAGCGCTGAGATGTAATTCTATTACCGCTGGAAAGGAGCTCGCTCTCCACGGAGAGACGCTGGGCGCTCGGCGGAGCGGACGCCGCGGTGGAAACGTTAGAACGCCCGGGGAGAGGATATTACAACGTCCTCAGCTGTAATTGGTGGCAGAAGCAAGGATGGGTGTTTCTGTGAAGTTTTTCCCTCTTTTTAGAAACTTATGTGCAATAAAGGAGTCGATATTTGAATCCAGAAGTGAGCAATTCAACACATGAAATGAACAAACAACAAAAGAAGGAAGATACGCCTATTACTACTGTTACTATTAATACAAATAATAATAATACTGATAATACAGTTCCTACTACAACTGCTACTATTTTTACTACTGTCACTGCTACTGCTGCTAATACTACTAACAGTTAAAATAATGATAATAATGAACCGGTAACACTTCACAATAAGGGTCACTAAGTTAAGGGTCAGTTAATGCTTAATAAGGGTTAGTTAATGCTTAATAAGCATTAACTAACCCTTAATTAACAGTTAACAAATGTGTAATTTACTAATGGTGTTCATGTTAACTAAGGTATTAATTTATACAGTATAAATAGTTTATAAAGATGACTATTAAATAATGTATAAATTAATACCTTAGTTAACATGAACACCATTAGTTAACTGTTAATTAAGGGTTAGTTAATGCTTATTAAGCATTAACTAACCCTTAACTTAGTGACCCTTATTGTAAAGTGTTACCAATGAACCATGGTTATTGATTAAGCAACTGATAATATGACTGTCACTACTACTGCTGCTCCTACAACTACTACTACTAAAAAACAATAATGAACTGTGGTTGTTTATTAAGCTACAGATCATACAGTCCCTGCTGCTGCTGCTGCTACTAATTCAATAATAATAATGAGAATAATAATGATGAAACATGGTAATTTAGCTACGGATGATACAGTCCCTACTACTGCTACTGCTACTAATAATAATAATAATGAATCATGGTTAATAAGCTATGGATATCACATTCTCTGCTACTACCTCTAATACTAAAAGAATGACCCATGGTTGATGAAGACTCCCTCGTCACTCGGTCCTGGTCTGACCCTCGCTGCCCTCCAGACTCGGCCAGAGAGCTCGACAGCGGCCCTGGAAAGCTCAGCTTGTTCCCTCCTTGCGTTTTCTTCTGCCCCCGGCGTCGTACAGAGGCGACCCGTCGTGGAACATGCCGGTAAGATTTAAGATAGTATGCAGTTTATCATCAACCCCCCTCACTCCCCCCCTCTCCCCTGGTCTGAGCCGTCTGGGAGGTCCGTACCCCGGCCTGTCTTTAGTTTCCACCCTATCAATATGGCCGCCAGGGCCTGTCATCAGGATGAAATAGAAACCCCGGGCCAATCAGGGTTAGGAGGATTAGGTGACCAGTAGAGGGTTTTAGTTTTTTTTTTTTGTTCTCCCCTCACAAAGCTATTATGCTGTTGGGATCTGCTGACTTTTTTACTGTCGCCTGGGAGAGATGAGTGATATGGGGACAGGGGTGCGGGTGGAGATGAGAGAGTGTGTGTGTGTGTGTGTGTGTGTGTGTATTGCCTGGGAGATGAGTGATTTCTGTGTGTGTGTGTGTGTGTGTGTATGTATGTGTGTGCACTGTCTGAGAGATTAATGATTTGGGGATGTGGGTATAGGTGCAGGTGGAGGTGTATGCATGTATGTGTGTGTGTGTGTGTGTGTGTGTGTGTGTGTGTGTGTGTGTGTGCGTGTGTGTGCGTGTGCATATATGTGTGTGTGTACGCTGCCTGGAAGATGAGTGATTTGGGATTGTGGTTGGGGCCGGCAGTGGAGACGTGTGTGTGTGTGTGTGTGTGTACAAGAAGTAACAGTGAGGATAGATAAGGTTTTTATTACACCGGTAACCAATCTCCATGACATAGAAATCTGTATATTTACTCATTGTTCATTACACACTATGCAAATTATCAACAGTCCTGTGTGCATTTTGACCAAACTCTGAGGGAAACCAGAGAGTTTGTGCTGTCAACTGAGCGAGGGGCGGAGGCCGGTTAATGTGGCCTATTCTAGATGGACACCTGATATTTCCTCAGTTCACAGAGGAAATGAAGGCTGTCCAGGTGTCGAGTTTCTCAGACAAAGAAGATGTGAGTGCAGCGATATGGATTTGACATCTTAGCTCTTAGAAGAGAGGGAACACGGTTCTTAATGATTCAAATTTCTGAATTGGGATGATTGATGGCTAAACCACACCGTCCTGGTATACTGTGGGTTAGGGCAGCGAGCTTGTGATTACAGCAGTGGTTCCCAAACTGGGGTTCGGGGACCATCAGGGGTCCTCGACAGGGTCCCAAGCAAAATGAAGAATAATTTGATGTCACCGTTATTTATTTACCTTGAAGTTAGCCGAATAAAAGACTATACAAAAACACTATATTACACCAACATACTATACCAGCATAACAATAACTATTTTCACCGTCTCCACTGTTAATCTCCATACACACACATACACATACAGTAGAGACAGTTTTGTCAAAGATCTCCCCAGATTCAGGGTTCCTTGGTATGAAAAACTTTGGAAACCTAGTTGGGTTAGACACCACTACTTCAGTAGACTGATGTATCACAACGTGCCCAAGTATCATCCAATTATCGCCCAGTATCGGCCAAATATCTACCACTGGTATCAGTGTCTGTGGTGTCCTGACTCACCTCTCATTGTGCTCCTGGTACACTAGACGTGACTTCTCTAGGAGGTACTTCTCCACGTACGCTCTGAAAACACACACACACACACACACACACACACGAGTTAAATGTGAAGTTGACAAAGAACTTCCTCTTGTACAGCTCCTCTAATTAGAAGAAGCAAAGACTCCAGATATAAAAATAACGCTACAGCAGGGAAGTAGGTAAAAGAGTAAAAGGTTGTGTGTGTGTGTGTGTGTGTGTGTGTGTATGTGTATGTGTGTGTGTCTCACCCCCGGACGGTGCCACTCTCCTGGTAGTTGACCTGGATGAACTTGCCGAAGCGGCTGGAGTTGTTGTTGTGGGCCGTCTTGGCGTTCCCGAAGGCCTGAGGGGAAAATGGAAATAAAACATTAAGTTTCACCTCCAGCTCAACATCTCAGTACAGACAGGCTGTGATTGGCGGGTACAGAAGTTAGATAACATTCAAGAGGAAAATGTCTGCAGAACGTATATGCTGTTCCCTCTTCTTCTTTCTCTCGCTCTCTTAGTATCCAATAGGACAGAAAAGCCGTAAAAACGATAAAATACATTTCAACTGAGACAGCAAACGACAAAAGAAGCTTTTCAGGTTTACATCAGAATCTACCGGGTCTTAAATTCACACACGTATGCGTAAACATGTAAACGAAACTTTACGACGGGAACTGAACTCTGAACTGAACTGAAAAAAGTGTTAGGTGCAGAGGGAAAGGCTACCAATCACAGCAATGTAACAGAGGTCATGGGGCTTGGAGAGGGGCCCCCAAGGGAGACACACACACACACACACACACACACACACACACACACACACTTAGACGCGCCGACCACGCACTAAACTGCCACATTCTTATGTGCGCAAATACGCTTGGGAACTGAAAACAGGCACACACACTAACTGTGGGAGTCTGAGTGTGTTCTGTGCTACACACACACACACACACACACAAACACACACACACACATAAGACAAATATGCTTGGGAACTTAAAACAGGTGAATATGTGCACACGCACGCTTTCACCGTACATTCAACTACTCAGACTAAATATTCTTGCACATACAAATATTCATCTGGACTGAAAACACACACATAGGTACTAACACACACACACACACACACACACACACACACACACACACACAGGGGCCCATCATTAGAGGCCCCTGGAGGAACCATTAAGACTCTCATTAGGAGTCTGATGGGCCCCAGTGGGGCTGGTTAGCTGGACCAGTATGAGCATGTTGGTGAATGAACTGGAACTGAGGAGGAAGAGAGGAAGAGAGGAATAGGGGAGAGGAGAGGAGAGGAGAGGCGAGGAGAGTTGAAGAGGAAATAAAGAAGAGGGGGAGAGGATGTGAAGGTAGGATAAAGCAGGAGGAAGATATAAGGGACGAAGAAGAGGAAAGACAAAAGAAAGAAGGGAGAGGAGAGGTGAGAGGAATAAAGAGAAAGAAAAGAGAGAAAGGAAAGAAGATGAGAGGAAGAGAGAGGAAAGAAGTTATAAAGAAGAAACAAAGAAGAGGGAGGAGAGGACATGAAGGAAGGTTAGAGAAGAGGAGAGGAGAAGGAAGAGGAGACGATGAGAGCAAAGAAGAGAAAGAAGAAAAGAAAAATGAAAGGAGAGAAGAGAGGAGAGGAGACGGGAAAAGAACTAGGGAAATGAGAGGAAAGAAGAGAAAGAGAACAAGAGGAGACGAGGCAAGACGAGGAGAGAAGAAAGACGAGACGAGAGGAAGAGAGAGGAAAGAAGTTAAAGAGGAAAGAAAGAAGAGGCAGGAGAGGACATGAAGTTTGGATAGAGCAGAGAGAGAGAGAGAGAGAGAGAGAGAGAGAGAGAGAGAGAGAGAGAGAGAGAGAGAGAGAGAGCGCAACATATTTTCATATTTCAGCAGTACAGTTGACAGATGCAGGGGTGAAACTTTGGGCTGATGCAATCAGTATTTTGGAGC
>NW_027281969.1:0-12500 GCF_046629955.1 Centroberyx affinis
GTCATGAAAATTTCACATAATTTCATTAGATATCTGCTGCTTCAGTCTAAAAATATCAGGACCAATATCAGGCTTCAAAACCACATCTGTCCAACACTAACATGATTATGTATGTGTATATAGGTATGGATATATGTGTGAATGTATATATGTCTACCTGTCTGTCTACCTGTCTGTCTGCTTGCCTGTCTGTCTGTCTGTCTGTCTGTCTGTCTGCCAGAGAGAGAGACAAAGAGTTTGGGTTGGTTAGAGAGAGAGAGAGAGAGAGAGAGAGAGGCAGAGGCTGAAGGAGTGCAGTGTGTTTTAGTTGTAATGTGTGTCCTGAAGCTGGAGGAGGCAGCAACACAAGACCTGCCAACACACACTGCTAGTCTCTCTATCATTCTCTCTCTGTCTCTCTCTCTCTCTCTCTGTCTCTCTCTCTCTGTCTCTCTCTCTCTCCCTCTCTCTCTCTCTCTCTCTCTCTCTCAGTGAATATTCATTGATCCAGGCTGACCTGAATAATACTGATAGACTGAGGTGTTGCTAGGCAGGATAGCAGCTCTGCTATGTTCTATGCAGGGATTGGCCTTTATTAACTGAGAGGTGATTGGCTGATCGGTGATTCAGCTCATCAATGGATTGGCTGTTCATCATAATCATGAGATTTTAAACAGCCTCCATCACTGTTTACAAGGAAAAATAATTATTTAATCACTTAATGCTGAAATTATCAATCTGTCTATCAATCAATCCACTACTACTGCAACTACTACTGCTACTGATACTACTACTGCTACTGCTACTACTGCTGCTACAAGGCTACTACTGCTACTGCTACTACTACTACTGATACTACTACTGATACTACTACTACTACTGCTACAGGGACAGGAGTTGCATCAACTTGTTTGTAGTTGAAGTGGCACTTTGTTCATTTGCACTGTCCCTATCAAATAAACTATATAAATAAAATACTACTAGGCTACTACTAGTACTACTTCTACTGCTACTACTACTTCTAGTACTACAGCTACTACTACTACTACCACTACTGATACTTCTATTATTGCTAGTACAAATGCTACTACTAGTACTACTACTAGTACTAAACTATTACTTCTACTACTACTGCTACTACTGCGTGTACTACTAGACCTACTGCTAATACTAGTAATAAATAGGAATATACAGTATATTCATAATATATATTTATATAATGTATTACTACTACTACTAATAATAATAATAATAATAATAACAATAACAATAATAGTATTGTATTAAATTAGAAGTATTTTATTCAGACTGTATTTTAGCTACAGTAATAATAATATCAGTCAACATTATAATTATTGATTACTTCCATTCAGTGTGATCAGCTGCTGGCTGATCTCTGATCTGCTGCAGCAGCAGTCTGATCCGGACTGAGGAGAACCACCTGAGATCCTCTCAGGAACTCTCTGCTGTTAGAACTGAGGGAACCTGGAGAACATTCACTGACTGAAGGGTTCCTCTGTCCTGTCCTGTCCGGTTCTGTCTGTCCTGTCCTGTCCTGTCCTGTCCTGTCCTGTCTGGTTCTGTTCTGTCCTGTCCTGTTCTGTCCTGTCCTGTCCTGTCCTGTCCGGTTCTGTCTGTCCTGTCCTGTTCTGTCCTGTCCTGTCCTCTCCTGTCCTGTCCTGTCCTGTCCTGTCCTGTCTGGTTCTGTTCTGTCCTGTCCTGTCCTGTTCTGTCCTGTCCTGTCCTGTCCGGTTCTGTCTGTCCTGTCCTGTCCTGTCTGGTTCTGTCCTGTCCTGTCCTGTCCTGTTCTGTCCTGTCCTGTCCTGTCCGGTTCTGTCTGTCCTGTCCTGTCCTGTCTGGTTCTGTTCTGTCCTGTCCTGTTCTGTCCTGTCCTGTCCGGTTCTGTCTGTCCTGTCCTGTCCTGTCCTGTCCTGCCCTGTCCTGTTCTGTCCTGTCCTGTCCGGTTCTGTCTGTCCTGTCCTGTCTGGTTCTGTCCTGTCCAGTTCTGTCCTGTCCGGTTCTGTCCTGTCCTGTTCTGTCCTGTCCTGTCTGGTTCTGTCCTGTCCAGTTCTCTTCTGTTCAGTTGAAATCAGTCTGCTTTATTGTCATGCTTGTTAAATGAGACAGAGCATCTAAATACAATTGAATCAATGAATACAGATAAATAACTAATAATTATAGACATCTGTTTCACTTGTATGACTGTGTGTGTGTGTGTGTGTGTGTGTGTGTGTGTGTGTGTGTGTGTGTGTGTGTGTGTGTGTGTGTGTGTGTGTGTGTGTGTGTGTGTGTGTGTGTGTGTGTGTGTGTGTGTGTCCCTCTCTCTCAGGCAGAGGGAACAGCAGTCTGGCTTCAGTCGCTGCAGCTCTCCTCTTCAGCCTGCTGGCTCTTTCCTACCGGCAGCGATGCAGAGACACAGCAGCGGCTGAGGAGTCCAGCTGTACAACAGAACGACTTATTCATGTTATAATCTGTTTATTAAGCTGTAGTACCGGGGGATGGTGCCGGCAGCATCTGAGCAGGGTAAGCAGACAGAGCGGCTAGCTGGGAGGCTAGCGGGCTGGAGCTAGACGAGGCTCCTGGGTGAACATCGACCTCCGGACAGGATCCTATCTGGACATATTGGACTCTTTGGATATTTCGGACATTTTGAACGGGTTCTCCCGGCTGGTTGTGCCGGCTTCGGGTGCGCTCGGTCCTTGCTGCCCCGGAGGCCCGGAGGAACTCAGACTGCGGAGCCCCGGACCAGGGGTTGGAGACCGGGGAAGTAGAGGAGGTAGGTCGGCTCTGAAAAATGCCTTTATCCGCTGTCTCTGGAGGAGAAACACCGCTGTTCCTTCTGATTCACGGATAATGGACGACAATGAAAACACAGGCTTCACTGCTCGGTGCTGAGTGTCCACATGTTAGCTAGCTGACTGTTTTGTGTTGAATAGGAAGCTAGCCGCGGCTAACTGTTAGCCTCGTAGCATTCCATTGTCACAGCCCGCTAGGCTAGCTAGCAGGTTAGCTTGCTAACAGCTGTGGAGGAAAAATGTGTTTTCGATAAATGACTTAAATTCCACAGCTGTTCTCTACATGGACAGGCTCACTGGACACGTGGGATACGGCGGTTAGTAAAGTATTTGAGGCTTTATCGGTTGTTGTTCACCGATCTCAACGTAGTCGCCTCGTTAGCATGCTAATGCTAACTAGCCTGAAGCTAGCGTCAGTGTTACAGCAAGAAAAGCCTCATTTCTGAGCCGCTGTAAACACTGAAGCTGCCTGTTAGCCGCTAGCTGTTAGCAGCAGCTTCTCTGGTGGAAACACTGCAAGGAATCTCAAAATGTCTCCTGTCCTCTGACATCTCATTTTGTCTGAGCTGCTCACTGCGCTGCTCACATGGGGACAGACAGACAGGCGGTGAGCCAGGTTCACCTCTGCTTCACATTATAACATTATTATGAAGAGCGTGTGCATGTGTGACGTGCACGCCGGTCAGGGCAGGAGAGGTTGCTGGTTTGAAGCCCAGGCGGTGGACACAGCTTTCAGTTAACAGCTCAGTTAACCCACATATCTGTTATATCTGTATTTATAAACAATACGAGGTTATTGTTTATTATTACATGCTGTTCATAGTATGGCTCGGGACCCAGAGGAGGGCCACGGAAACACGAAAAACGGGTCCTCAAAACATGCAGGAGGAATTCATGTAAAATGTAAACAGTCGGGTTATGGCAGGTCAGCTGACAGTCTGTCCACAACACAAAGTACTGTGAATGTCCAAGAAATTAATATTTTTTACTTATGAGAAAGCATTTGAGAAGCAAAGATGACTTCCCGGTGATTTAGGTTAAACCGATGCGTTATAAAACTGTGGTTTGGGGTCGAGAAAGGGTCGTGTGCTGTTGTGGTTGTGGTCTGGGTGAAGGGTTTGGACAGTCTGGACAGAACCAGCAGGGAACTGGAACTGTCAGTACTGGAGAGAAGTGATGGTGATTCTCCACAGTCACACACACACACACACACACACACACACACACACACACACACACACACTCTGGCTGTACTAACACAGGAAGTGATATTAACCCTTCATATCCCAGATCTAATGGGACGTTTCCATCACAGTAAACCAGCAATGAAAACAACTGGGTCACATACACACCAGGCCTGTCTCTCTGTCTCTCTCTCTGTCTGTCTCTCTCTCTCTCTGTCTGTCTCTCTCTCTCTGTCTCTCTCTCTCTCTCTTTCTGTCTCTCTCTGTCTCTCTCTCTCTTTCTCTCTGCTCTCTGTCTGTCTCTCTCTCTCTCTGTCTCTCTACCAGACAGACAGGCTGTCAGTCATCTCTCTCTCTCTCTTTACCCTGACCTGGTTCCCTCTGGTTTTATTTCCTCTTTACAGGATAATTGTCCCTGTTAGTTGTCAGTGTTGTCAGTGGGCAGAGCCAGGTGGGTCAGGTGTTCGGAGACACACACAGTGTTACACACACAGTGTTACACACAGTGTTACACACAGTTTTACACACACAGTGTTACACACACAGTGTTACACACACAGTGTTACACAGATTCATGTTAGCGTACAGTGAAGCAGACTGATGGGACAGATGGACAGGTCAGCTGGCTTAGTTAGCTTGTTAATTATTTAGCTTGTTGGTTGTGTGATTATTTGATTGGATGGTAGAGTGTTAGGCTAATTGTCTGCTGTGTTGATTAGTTGGTTGGTTATAGTTAGGGGATTTTTTCACAGCCGGTTGGTTACGGCTGCACAATTAATGGAAAACATAAATCATCGCAATATGAACTAACTGATTTCCAAATGGCAGCAGGTCTGCAGGTCTGCAGGTCTGCAGGTCTGTCAGACAGCTGATCCTGATCCTGCTCACCTGGAAATTAATCTGCACACTGTAAACAAAAACTAAGTGAATTCAAACTAGCAACATCTCTCTCTCTCAATTTAATTCAATTTCAGTTTGCTTTATTGGCATGAATGTCATAACAACAAAATTGCCGAAGCGTTTCAGGACCATCAACAAAAGGATCCAACTGATCTGACAGCAGAGTAAACAGAAGACACATTACTGAACAAGACAGAATCAGTTCTGCTAGTAAAATAAATCAAATAAGATGCTGACAAAGCAAGAACAGTATTAAAATAACAAGTAGTATAGCAATACATAATTGTACTAGTATTATAATACTACAAATTAGGACAATATTATTAACAATAAGTACAGTGTTAGAATAATATAATACAACAATAAACAGACAGTAGTGCTTAAGATAGGTCCAGATGATCATTGTGGTCTCAGTCCCTCAGTCTGGGACAGGCGGTCTCTGTGCAGCTGGACCTGCTGCCTGTCCCTCTCCCAGCAGGATCTGCTGCTGGACACTTTCATTCAGTTTAGTGAAGTTGAGGATTAATAATTCAAATTTCTTAAAGTATTCTACTCTAATTAGATTATATTTGTCACATCTCAAGAGGAAGTGCATCTCTGTCTCCACCTCACCTGTTGTGCAGTGACCGCATGTTCCTTCCTCTTTTGGTAGCCAGTCTGGATCTGCTCAGGATCTGGATCTGCTTTGGGTCTTTTACACTGAAAAGATATTCTGCCAATTTATATTTACGGTTTAGGGCCAGATAGCAATTAAGTTTGTTTTGTGTTTGTGTTTGATTTGTCCAATGTTCCAGATATGTATCTTTTGTTTGTTGTATAATCTGGTTTACTCTGATTGGTGGTTTTGGAGCAGTGCTGGTCTGAGGTTGGTCTGTATCAGTCAGTCTGCTGACCAGCTGGCAGAAGGGGCTCTGCCTCCTTTTGGGGGTTCAGCTCCTGGGTCTTGGGGACTTGATTTGAGATGCATCCATAATGTAAGAGTTGTTTTCTGGATGTTTCTGAGCAGAGGGTACCGGTCTGGTTCTGCCCTGCATGTGTTGGTTGGTGTTTTTCTGTGGAGGTTTAGTCTGGTCCCACAGAACTCTGCATGCAGGACCTCTGTAGGATGTCTGTCCCATCTGGTGTAGTCCTGTTTGCTGAGCGGACCCCAAACCTCACTTCCATAGAGGGCGACGGGTTGGATTACACTGTCAAAGATTTTAGACCAAATTCTAATTGGTATGTTTATTTTGTGGATTTTTTTCTTAATTGCATAAAAGGCTCTACAGGCCTTTTCTTTCAGTGTGTTCACTGCCAGACCAAAGTTAAGGTCTCTCTCCCTCTTTTTCTCTCTCTCTCCCTCTTTCTCTCTCTCTCCCTCTCTCTCTCTCTGAGGAACAACGCTGCAGAAACATTTTGGAAACACATTATCACCTGAAGCTCGTCAGTCAGACAGACAGTCAGTCAGACAGACAGTCAGTCAGACAGACAGACAGACAGACAGACAGTCAGTCAGTCAGTCAGTCAGTCAGTCAGTCAGACAGACAGTCAGTCAGACAGACAGACAGACAGTCAGACAGTCAGTCAGTGAATCTCAGGATCAGGATCCAGTCTGTGACTTCAGTTCCTCTTGTCCTTTAAAAAGGATTTCATCATTTGGTTTAAGAGTTGTAAAAGTCTGTTACAGTGTTTTTAAAAAAGTCAGTTTCAGTATATCATTTTTTACTGAAAATTGTAGAAAAAGCTGTGTCCACACATATCAAGTCATATAAAATGAATAAAGTGCGATCTTAATCTTAATCTTAATCTTAATCTTAATCTTGGCCCCGCTCAGAATCGTCTGTTCAGAGTCTCATGTTACGCTGATGGTTTGTTTTTAATCAGTGAATCACTTTTATGCCGAATTGACCAGCGGCTCCTAGCAGTTTTTTTTTCATTTTTTATTTTTATTTTATTTGTTTATTTGACAGGGACAATGCTCAATAAATATAGTGTGTCAGATATAGCTGTAAGATAATTTCCATCCGTATAGTCCCTGGGCGGAAGGAGACAGACGGTGTGGGAGCTGTGCGGTCGCACACCAAAAAAATATTTAAAAGACTCAATGAAATTACAATCTGGAATACAAACATCAATCCATTTCATACCACACACACACACACACACACACACACACACACACACACACACACACACAAACAGTAAGTAGAAATCATATCATTGCATGGGGTCATTACACACAGTAACTAATGGCTGCAGGACTGTTTTCCTTTCAACCATTTTTTCCCCACAATATTTTTATTTCAATTTTCAACACCATGAAATTCAGCCTTTTACATTCATATAATATGAAATACAACATAAAATTGCTGCATTAACACAAAACAAAACAAAACAAAACAAAACAAAACAAAAAAACAAGAATGCTCCTCCTGTTTTAACAAATGGTAATCTAAACAAAATGGAGTATATTAATTACAATAGATACAGAATATAACAAGTATTTCGAAGAAAAATAATTTTATAAAATATTCTACAAGCTCAGAAACTGCATTGGACACAAAAATTAGTCATTCACTTGATCATCTATTAAATCTAAGTCCTTAACATAATTAATGAAGGACATCCACATATTCTCAAATATACGCTGTTTAGCCTTTAATATGAAAGTTATCCTTTCCAATAGAAGGCTTGATAACATCCGTCTTATCCGTTGATTAGTGCTTAGTCTGTGAACCGTTTTCCAGAACAGTGCGATACATTTTTTGGCGTTAAGCAAGCAGAGATCTATAAATGTTCGTTCATTTTTACTATAATTATGTTTCTCTGAATATAAACCCAACAGAAAAAGCTTTTCAACCATTTTTTAATACAGAATGTGAAGTTCCTAAACTTGTGGACCGAAATTCTATACCAGTCTGGTCTTGTGGAGATGTGTTGATATCGTACCGGTGTTAGAACCTGTGCAGATTGTTTCAGAGGTGGTGGGGCAAGGCCATGGAAGATCTTGTATAGTGAACAGACATTAGCCATAAACAGAAAGTTTTCAAATGTCAATAGATTTATACTTCTTGATAATATTGCAATGATGATAGGACTTGGGTTTTTGTCCAGTACCTTCACTGTCAGTTTATAGAGTTTATGAGGTGGTTGGTCTTTCCTCAGACCAAGTTGTGACCCAGCAGGTCTGTGTGTTTGATGATGAGCCGCTCACAGAGGTTTACACATATCTGAATGGAGTTTGGTGTGAAGTCTGCTCCGGAGAGGGAGGGAGGAGAGAGAGGAGAGAGAGAGAGAGAGAGGGAGAGAGGGAGAGAGGGAGAGAGAGAGAGAGAGAGAGAGGGAGGGAGGGAGGGAGGGAGGGAGGGAGAGAGAGAGAGAGAGAGACCCTGCCCCCCAACCACTCTTACATAATCAGTCTCTCTCTGTGGGTCAGTAGCTGGCTGGTCTGTCTGTCTGTCTGCCTCCCTGTCTGTCTGCCTGTCTGTCTGCCTGTCTGTCTGTCTGTCTGCCTCCCTGTCTGTCTGTCTGCCTGTCTGTCTGCCTGTCTGTCTGTCTGTCTGTCTGTCTGTCTCTATTTTCTGTTTTATGGCTCAGCTGACCCAGCCTGATTACTGGGACATGGATGGAGCAGTTCCAGTAGAAAGAGTTGCTAGCATATATCTGTGTGTGTGTGTGTGTGTGTGTGTGTGTGTGTGTGTGTGTGTGTGTGTGTGTGTGTGTGTGTGTGTGTGATTAGTAACGCTAGGCTGCTGCCTCTCAGGTGACTGATCTCAGCATTAGAACTTACTGTAAAACACTGAAACTATTGACTCAGAGAGGAGGGGGGGGCAGCAACACTGATCGAATTATTTTTTTATTGTTTAACTATTTAAAAAAAAGTATTGATTCTATATTTTTAAACATGAACTCTACACAACACACAACAGGAAGTCTTTATTTCCCAGAAGCAGTGAGCAGTCAGCAAAAAAACAGAATCTGCTGAAATCAAATCAAGTTTACAGCAGAGCAGATGAGAGCTAATAAACACAAACTGAATTACAACACTAGTATGTATTAAGTAGACCTGTATGAAAAACTAAATAGAAAATGCAGTGTCCAGAGCAGTAGAATATGAGATACAAACTAAAACTAAAAATATGCATCAAAATATGAGAATCTGAGAAGATATGCAATATGAAAATAAATGAAAAGATAAAGATATATGCTGTATGTAATGAATGAGAAAATATAAGAAGATGAAAAAATAAAACCCTAACAACAAAATAAGCTAAAATAACAAACGGCATAAACTGCAAAAACTGAACAGAGTCCAGCTGCAGGTTCCACAGCTGCCAACTCTGATCCAAGGAGAAACTCACAAGAAGTTCACAAGTTCAATTAGAAGACGCTAATTTGCATATTAATATATTTGCTACAATACAGCTGATAGACTAGTGAAAGAGGCTGGTAAACAAGTCAAAGTGACTAGTAAGCTAGTGAAAGTGGCTTGTAAACTAGTGGAAGGGCCTAGTAAACTAGTTAAAGTAACTAGTAAACTAGTAAAAGAGGCTAGTAAGCTAATGAACAAGGCTAGTAAACTAGTAGAAGTAGCTGATAAATTAGTCAAAGTGACTAGTAAACTAGTCAAAGTGGCTAGTAAGCTAGTGGAAGTGACTGGTAAACTAGTGGAATGTGGATCAGGTTTAAAGGAAATAAAACGCTTCTCAAAAAGCCATATAAAGTGAGTGTGTTCAAGGCTGCAGAGAGAACATGAACACAGCTCTGTCTGCTGTGTGTGTGTGTGTGTGTGTGTGTGTGTGTGTGTGTGTGTGTGTGTGTGAGTGTGTGTGTGTGTGTGTGTGTGTGAGTGTGTATTGTTTGACACCACAGTGATGTTCAGGAATGTGTGATTACCCCTCCTCCTCTCCTTGTCCTACTCTGTTTATCTGCCCTTTAACCACTCTACACACACACACACACACACACACACACACACCTCTGTCCTCTGCTCTACAGAAGGCAGGCAGTTGGGGGGGGGGTTCTCTCTGTAGCTCAGTAAGTCGAGCAAGGCGTTCCCCTGCATTCCCTTCCTGTTCACTGTAGATGGTTTTCCAGCTTTCATCACATTAGAAGATATTTGATATTTTTCCTTCGTCTTCGTTGTAAGCAACGGGGCTGATGGGAAATGTAGTCTTAATGTGAAACACTAGAACTAACAATACTACTGCTGTGAGAGAGAGAACAACCGTCTGAGTGTGAACTGTCTGTCCTCCCTCCCCCCCCTCCATGAACAGATGGATCCTCTAAATGAAACTAGTAGACCGACAGTTTGGCAAAGCTCTCTGATGAACTTACTAGTGATCAATAAGAAGATTGGTAGCAGGTGAGCTCTGCATGTTGGTATGGTGTTTAGTCAGGATGCACTGATCCATATCCAGTATCAGAACTGCTCCTGATCCCGCTGAATGTTGATGCATCGTATCGGCTCCGGGTTTGTTGATCGACCTCCGGTCCGTTTATAAATATATTTATTTCATTTCCCCCCCACTGATCCATTTATGCAAATTGATGTAAAAATGTATTTGTCATAAACGTCGTCCAGCTCTCTGTGAAACCACAGACCGGTCTGTGGTCTGGAGTCCTGTGACCTGCAGGCTGGAGGCAGGCAGACAGGTGGTTGGGCTGTTTGCTGTGTGTGTGTGTGTGTGTGTGTGTGTGTGTGTGTGTGTGTGCAGGAGCGACAGCAGCAGAGCTAATTAGAGTACTGGTAGTTTATCCAGACACTTGAAGAAACACGTTTCAAAGCGGTCAGACAGGTTTGTCTCAGCCAGACTGAGGCTGAGCTGCAGAAACAAGATCAATAAAACTCAACAGTCAAAAAGCTACAGAATAAAAAGAGGATTAGTGAGTTTATTGGTCTGGATGAGCAGCGCCTCTCTGTGGTGAAACTGTGTGACTGAGTGAAAGACGTGACCGCAGCTTCACTCCAGACGTCTGGACTGGACTTCAGACGGTTCTGATGCTCCTGGTCCACGGCTGTTTGATTATTTAGAAATATGAACATCTTTAATGAATTCCAGGCGTACGGCATCAGGATCACAGACAGAAACACCAGCTCAGGCCGTGCAGAGTGTTTACTGCAGTGAAGTAGAGCTGATGATGAGAGCCAAGTGTTAGTGGAGGAGGAGAGGAGAGGAGGGGAGGGGAGGAGAGAGGAGAGGAGAAGAGGGGAGGGGAGGAGAGGAGAGGAGAGGAGGAGAGGGGAGGAAAGGAGAGGAGAGGAGGAGAGAAGGAACGGAGAGAAGGAGAGGAGAGGAGGGGAGGAGAGAAGGAAAGGAGAGGAGGGGAGGAGAGAAGGAGAGGAGAGGAGGGGAGGAGAGAAGGAGAGGAGGGGAGGAGAGAAGGAAAGGAGAGAAGGAGAGGAGGGGAGGAGAGAAGGAGAGGAGGGGAGGGGAGAAGGAGAGGAGGGGAGGGGAGAAGGAGAGGAGAGGAGGGGAGGAGAGAAGGAAAGGAGAGGAGGGGAGGAGGGGAGGAGAGAAGGAGAGGAGGGGAGGGGAGAAGGAGAGGAGAGAAGGAGAGGAGGGGAGGGGAGAAGGAGAGGAGAGGAGGGGAGGAGAGAAGGAGAGGAGGGGAGGAGAGAAGGAAAGGAGAGGAGAGGAGGAGAGAGGCAGTGATGTTTGGAAAACCAGCATGTCTAATTATTTAATATACTTGATAAGAGAGAGAGGAGGAGGGAAATATAGTACTACTACTACTACTACAACTACTACTACTAGTACTACTACTACTACTGCTACTGCTCTAAATGAGTTGTTAGCAGGTAAAACACATCAGGAAGAAAGAAACAGAACAGGAGGCAGAATGACAGAGGGATAGAGGGAAGGAGAGATGATGGTGTGTGTGTGTGTGTGTGTGTGTGTGTGTGTGTGTGTGTGCGTGTGTTCACCTTTCCCTGTGTATTTATAGGTCTTACTACACTGAGGACATAGGCATCTGAGAGAGGCAGCAACACACACACACACACACACACACACACACACACACACACACACACACACACACAGTTCATCATCTCTCCTCTCACTAGCTGTCTAGTGATTTTTAAGTGAACTTTTGAAATGTCAGAGAAGAAAATGTGAACTGGCTGAGACAATAACTCCACCTCCTGTCTGTCTGTCTCTCTCCAGGACTCTGCCTGTCTGTCTGTCTGCCTGTCTGTCTGACTGTCTGCCTGTCTGTCTGACTGTGAGGACCCTGGGGTGCCCCGCCCACCAGCCCCCCCCACCCTGACCATGAACCCCCTGAACCCCATGAAGGCTGGTCTGGCCAACAACCCACACAGGTACACACACACACACACACACACACACACACACACACACACACACACACACACACACACACATTAGGTTAACTCGGCCTCAGTGGGTTCAGGACCGCAGCGAGCACTGAGCATGTGCAGGAGGTTTAGATCACTTACCAGCTGACTTGCATTTGACTCATCAAAATACTTTTATTATTTACGTTTAATTCTGTTTTCTTCTCTACATTTGAGGCAGATGTGTGTAAGATGTAGACTTCATGTAGCAGATAGTGAGGTGATAACTGAACCTCCCTTCATAGAGTCCATCAAGTAAGGCTTCCATTAAAGTCATTATGTAAGCAATCCATTAAGTAGGTA
>NW_027281969.1:17500-22475 GCF_046629955.1 Centroberyx affinis
TTTTTCTTCTTTATTCAAGTAGTTTATAGTTTTGCAGTTCTTTCCAGGAAAACCTTCTGGAGGTTTCTTATCAGATGTCAAACTGACCGCCTCTGTTCTCTGTAGAACTGATTTCATGGTTCTTTCTTGGAAACCCCAGAAGAAATGAGCAGGAACTTACCAGCTCTCCCACTGAACTGTTCCTCTGTTCCCCCGGTAGTCAGTTCAGAGTGTCATGGTTCTGTCTAGGAAACTTCCCAAGAAATGAACATTTCCTTTCTAGGAAATTATTAGGAAATTGCTGAGCTGGAAAATAAAGTGGACAAAATGTTCCAAAAAAAGTGAATTTCTCACCTTGTACTGTGGTAAAATAACGGACAGGTATGCAAATAGGGACAGTGATTGGCCAGTGGAGCTGGGTGGGCGGGGCCTATGAGGTTCTGACAGGCCGCCTGATTGGCTCTGGCAGCCTGGATGGATGGGGGGGGATGAGAGTTACTGCTCCCCCTGCTGGAGACCACAGGCTACAGGACTGTTTGGGGTTTTGCTCCTGCAGCAGGATGATGAAGTTCCACTGGAAGTTTGTGGATTTGAGGAAAATAAAATAAGGAAAGGAAATGTTTGGAAAATGAATGGATGCCCTTCAAAGTACTTGATGTTTTAAAATGTAGCACCCAGCTTTAATATTATACAGTCAAATCTGGACTAGAGATTTGGCAGATTTATGTAGACTGTATTCATCTGTGGTTTTGGAATAGTTGCTGACAGTTGACTGAGTATCTTCTCTGTGTGTGTGTGTGTGTGTGTGTGTGTGTGTGTGTGTGTGTGTGTGTGTGTGTCCTAGATGGGAGGTCCAGCCTATAATAGTCAGTTCATGGCCCACGCCGGCCCTCGCGGCCCCCCCATGGCCCCAGGCGGGATGGGTCCGGGCCCCGGGCCGGCCAGGGGCCCCCCCTCCATGGGCCCCATGTACGGCCCGGGCGGCGGCCCTCAGAGGGTCACCCAGCACCCAAACTACGGCCCCGGACCCCAGCAAGGCCCTCTGAGGCCCCCACAAGGCCTCAAACGCCCCTACAACTCTGAGGTAAGAGTCAACCTGAAATTAATTTAGATCAGAACAGATCAGACTAGATCAAATCAGATTAGATCAAATCAGATTAGATCAGATCAGATAATATTACTCTAGATCAAATTAGATCAAATCAGATTAGATCAGATTATATTACATCAAATCAGATACATTAGATCAGATTAGATTGAATTAGACTATAGCAGATTAAGTCAAATCAGATTAGACTAGATCAAATCAATGAGATTAGATTAAATCATATTATTCTAGATCAGATTAGATCAAATCAGATCAGATTAGACTAGATCAGATTATATTAGATTAATTAGATTAGATCAATTAGACAAAATCAGATTAGAATAGACTACATTGGATTAGACTAGATCAGATTACAAAATTTGTAAAAATACAAATGAGATTATATCAGATCAGACTAGAGTAAATCAATTAGACAAAATCAGATTAGAATAGACTAGATCAGATTATATTAGATCAAATGAGATTATATCAGATCAGACTAGATTAGATCAATTAGATCAGATTAGATCAATTAGACATGATCAGATTAGATCAATTAGACATGATCAGATTAGATTAGCATATAAGAATAGAACAGAGAATTAACCATAACAAAGTAAATAGAGCACCAGAGCGTGTTGATCATCATGTTTTGACTGATGAGGTTTTACTGGGACACAGAGAAACACTCCTCTCTCCTCCTTCCTTCTTTTTATCTCTATTTTCCCTCTACTCCTCTATCCTCACTCCCTTTCTATCATCTCCTCTCCTCTCCTCTCTTCCTCCTCTCCTCTCCTCTCTTCCTCCTCTCCTCCTCCTCTCCTCTCTTCCTCCTCTCCCCTCTCCTCCTCCTCTCCCCTCTCCCCTCTCCCCTCTCCTTTCTCCTCTCCTCCTCTTCTCTCCTCCTCTCCTCTCCTCTCCTCTCCTCTCCTCTCTTCCTCCTCTCCTCTCCTCCTCCTCTCCTCTCTTCCTTCTCTCCTCCTCTCCTCTCCTCCTCCTCTGCTCCTCCTCTCCTCTCCTCTCTTCCTCTCCTCTCCTCTCCTCTCCTCCTCCTCTCCTCTCCTCTCCTCTCCTCCTCTCCTCCCCTCTTCTCTCCTCTCCTCCTCCTCCTCCTCCTCTCTCAGTCTTTTCCAGGAATGTCTCAGCAGTATGGGGTTCCTGTTGGTCCCAGTGTGAATGTCCTGTCCGGTCCTGGCGGTGCCGCAGGTTCGATGCCTGGTTCGGGTGGAGGGAGCCACGCGGGGCCCGGCCCGTACGCCGCCCCCGGCCTGCAGTACCACCCGGGTAGGAAGACTAAAGCTACGCTAAACTACGCTACCCAGCATGCTTCAGGGTGTGTTTTACAGAGATGATATGTTGCTCCGTCTGTGCTTCATTCCTCTGTCTGTTCCCCCGCAGGTCCCGGTGGCCCAGGCCCCGCCCCCCAGCGCTCTGGCTCCTCCCCCTCTTACCAGAGCCACAAGATGCCCCTCCCGCAATACCCCCCCTCCGGACCGCCCAGCTCACAGTACTACAAGGTGAGTCCTGCTCGCCTGAAGCCCCGCCCCTTTCCCCCGTCCCTCCACTGTGAGATCTGCTCAGTCTGTGACGTTCAACACGTTCCAGAGTAGGTCTGCAGGATATTTGGCTTCAGCATGGTCATGGCGATCTGAGCATGTGCAGTAGTCACATCGCAGGACGGGTGATGTCATCTAAGGCAAATGAACTCAAACACGTCATGCTGCAACTTTTTTGCTGCTTGATACAAAAGGAAAACTCACACGGTTCTCATTTTCCATGACTGATCTACAAGAGAATCTGTCTGATAAAACATCATTTACTCAGACTTAAGTTTGTTATCAGAGTGTTTGTTACCTTTCCAGCTTTCACGGCTCTGAACTGTAGTTGTGATCCTCTGGTGTTGTGCTAGCCTGTTTTATCTTAGCCCGGTTCATAGCCGGTAACAAGCTTTTTACTAAAGAGTCCGGACCAACTCTGCAGTGGAGAGCTGGCACTTTATTTCAGTACAGCAGAACATAACGCACGGCCTCTCTGTGACGCTCTGAGCTCTTTTCCTGCTAACTATGCTAACTTTACTTAGCATCCTGCAGCTCATCTGGCTGCGGCTAAAAACACTCTCACTTCCTGCTACGTCACCCTGCAGGTTACCCACAAGGCCGCCTTCTTACAGGGGCAAGGCTTGATAGAGCTATTCAAGTCATTTGGTGAAAATTCCTGTATTTTTTCATATCGCAATATATATCGCAGAAAAAAAAAACATTGCAATGTCAGTTTTTTCCAATATCGTGCAGCTCTATTCCAGAGTTATTTAGGGAAGAACTGTTGAAACTGGGGAAAGTTCTAACTTCATGTCTGTGTGTGTGTGTGTGAATGTGTGTGTGTGTGTGTGTGTGTGTGTGTGTGTCCAGCAGGAACAGTTTAACGGTCAGGGCGGAGGGTTAAACGCTCTGACAACAGGTGGCGCCGGTGCATACAACTCCTTCAACCAGCCGACTGGGGTAAGAAACTGTGTGTGTGTGTGTGTGTGTGTGTGTGTGTGTGTGTGTGTGTGTCTGTGTGTGTGTGTGTGTGTCTGTGTGTGTGTGTGTGTATGTGTGTGTGTTGGCAGTTACTCAAAATACATTGAAAAATACAATATCAATATTTGACATTCTCTCTCTCTCTCTCTCTCTCTCTCTCTCTCTCTCTCTCTCACAGCCTGGGCGAGGGTTGCCAGGTTACCCCAGCTCCCCCCTCCCCGGTAACCCCACCCCCCCAATCACCCCCGGCAGTTCCATGGCCCCTCCCTACATGTCGCCTAGCAACAGTGACGTAAAGCCGCCGCCCTCTTCCTTCCTGCCGGATATCAAGCCCAACATGAGCAGCCTGGTCCCTCCCCCTCCCACAGGTACACACACACACACACACACACACACACACACACACACACACACACACACACACACGTGTCATCTGTCATGAATAACAACAAATCAAGTCTCATTTACACTGTTTGTTGTGTTCAGATGTCGGATATAAAACTGAAGTAAAATGTTTTGGTTCCTCAAATCATGGAGTTTAATAATTCAGACAACAACACGCAGTAAAATAATCAGATTATCATCCAGTGAAATAATCAGATTATCATTTTGTCTTTAGTTCCTCTACTTCCTGCTGTGAACCAATCATCTGCTCACAAGGCTCATTAGAAAACGTTCAGATTGGTGGTGAGGTCACTGGAAGGGGGCGGGTCTTATTGTGCGTTCAGGTGCTGCTGGGAAAATCTGAGATCCAGGACTTTGAACTCAGACTTGGTTTCATGTGCTGCTCAGTCAGTCACTGAACTTTATTTTTCACCTTGTTGAAAAGGTTAAAGGTCATTATTGTGTCATAATGATGTTGTCAGTTTCAGATTTAATAATCCGACTTTGCAGAGCGTTCATGTGAACTTTCCAAGTAGGAAATGTTGTTCTGATATATGTGATAGCACATGAAGACACAGTGTGACCTGCTGACTTCCTGTTTGTCAGGTAACCCTAGCGACGACCTGCGGCTGACCTTCCCGGTGCGTGACGGCGTGGTCCTAGAGCCCTTCAGGTTAGAGCACAACCTGGCTGTCAGCAACCACGTCTTCCAGCTCCGAGACTCCGTCTACAAGACCCTGATGATGAGGTGAGACACACACACACACACACACACACACACCCACACACAGTACACACACACACACACACACACACACACACACACACACACACACACACACACACACACACACACACACACACTGTACACACACACACATATAGTAAGAGCAGTGATGTGCTGATTCTCTGTGTGTGTGTGTGTGTGTGTGTGTGTGTGTGTGTGTGTCAGACCGGACCTGGAGCTGCAGTTTAAGTGTTACCACCATGAGGATCGACAGATGAA